>NC_080182.1:28350362-28527862 GCF_950295315.1 Erinaceus europaeus
ACCATTATCTATACTGGCTATTGTCTGTCTTAGCCCAACCAGGTATGAGAGAAATGGCATCTTACTGTGGTTTTGATTTGCACTTCCCAGGTGACTAATACCACCATCTTTTCATGTACGTGTTGGCCATGTGTGTGTCTTCTTTGCAGAGAAGTCTTATCAAGCCTCCAGCTCTTTCAGACATTGGCTTGGCTTTCTTTCCTTGTTGTTAAACTGCAAGTTGTTTCCCGCCTCTTCATTCAAATCCCTTGTCAGCTATACAATTGCCAAACATCTCTTTCCATCTGCTTAAGTTGCTTTTCTCCCTTTCATGATGACATCATTTGAAACACAAGATTATTAATTTTGATGAAGTCCAAATCATCTTTTTTTTTCCTTCTAGGGCCATCTTAATGCCTAATCCAACACCATAAAATTTACTCTTAAGTTTTTTTCTAGTTTTATAGATTTGATCATTACATCTATCTAGATATGTGCTCTATTTGGAGTTAAATTTTGTACATGTAGGACTTTTTTTAAAGCATTTTTTAAAATTATCTTTATTTATTGGATATAAACAGCCATAAATCAAGAGGGAAGGAGGAGATAGACAGAGAGACCCCTGCAGCCCTGCTTCACCACTCGCAAAGCTTTCCCCCTGCAGGTGGGGGCCAGGGACTCAAACTCGGGTCCTTTCGCACTGTAACATGTTGCTCAACCAGGTGCGCCACCACCAGGCCCTGTCCTTCTTCTCCTTCTTCTTCTCCTTCTTCTTCTCCTTCTTCTTCTCCTTCTCCTCCTCCTCCTCCTCCTCCTCCTCCTCCTCCTCCTTCTCCTCCTTCTTCTTCTTCTTTTTTTGCTACCAGGTTCATTGCTGGGGGTCCATGCCTGCATAACAAATCCCCTGCTCCTGCTGCTCCTGGTAGCTACTTCCCTTCACTTCCATTCCCTTCCCTTCCTTTCCCTTCCCTCCCCTCCCCTCCCCTTCCCTTCCCTTCCCTTCCCTTCCCTTCCCTTCCCTTCCCTTTTCTTTTCAATAGAAATAGATATCTATTGAAAAGGGAGGCAGGCTAGAGAGGGAGAGAGAAAAAAGACACCTGCAGCTCTGCATCACTGCTGATGAGGCTTTCCCCCTGCAGGTGCAAAATAAGGGACTTGAACTCAGGTCCTGGCACATGATAATGTGTGCATGCTACCAGGCATGCTACCCCCCCAACCCCCTAAACCTCTTTGTACTGAGGGAATTCCAGTAATTACCATCACTGACTAAAGGGATTGATAACTGTCAAGACTTTAGAGTTGACCCGAATCCCCTTGTGTAAATAAAAAATAACCTTTGTGGTTTTAAAAGGTGATTTAGAATGAGTGAAGCCTATAGATATAAGGAGTTAAACAATACAAACAGAATTATTATAAATGTGCTTTCTAAACCACTGGCCTCTTTCCACTAGTGGTTATGAAATCAGCTGAGTGGGTCGTCACCAATATATATGTATTTTTGCAAGCAAGTAAAACATATGAGAACAGAAACTATAGTGTTGCTCTGTCACTTTTGTGTTTTGCTGTGGTGTGTGTGGTATGCGTGTCGATGAGAGTATCTGTGTTTGGTGTGAGTGTTTGTAGTTTGTGTGGTGTGTGTCTCTGTGTGTAACTGTGTGTGTGTCTGTGTGCTGTGTGTCTATGTTTGTGTCTGTGTGTGCCTATGGTGTCTGTGTGTGGTGTATCTGCCTCTGTGTGTGTGTGTGTGTGGCTGTGTCTTTGTGCTGCTCTGTACTGGGACCCGACGTGACACATCCTTCTCGCAAGGGGCTATATCTAGACAAGTTGCAAGACACAGCGTGGCCCCATTGCCAAGCTCTTGCATTGGGCAGACATTACTGAGCGCTTGTTTCATGCCAGGCCTGCTAAGTGCTGGGGACACAATGAGAAACAGCCCTGGGCCCCCCACCCTGCTGCAGAGCACACATCGAGTCTGAGTCTGCTTAGAGTTTCTAGGGATAAGGCTGTGTGCCTGAGTGCTACTCTCCTCAGCTACAGGCCTCTTTCCAAATATTGATGCTTGGCCGTGCAGCACTTTCTGTCTTAGTCTTTTGCAATGAGTTCTCAGTTGTTTCTCTCAGTGAAGATGTGCAGACACACGTGCTTTTCTTCCACTGGAGGAGCGTTGTTCCCATGTTCATAACTGCTTGCTGGGGAGGGAGTCGGTGCTGTGGGAGCCGCCACAGCCCAACTGACTTCCACATACTCCATCTGTTGATCAACTAACCCCACCGATACCCCTCATTTAGAAAACAGAACCAGTATGTTACTTTCTAGGGAAGATTTTTCTAGGGAAGATCGTGCCAACCTTCTTATTTCCTAAGGATTCTGCACAAGAGACTGGGAGGAACATCAGGCCTTCTTTACAGATTGAGTTTAGGAAAATGAACACGTTGTTTTTACAGCCATCCAATTGGAGTTACTTATTTACAGGCGTCGTCTACAGAGCGGTGACCGTGATATTTGCTTCTCTTTATCTGCAATGCTGTTTATCAACCTGTAGACACTGTGCATTCCCAGGAGATGAGGAAGATCTTAATTGAAAATTGAAACAATTACAACCAGTTTGACATGCTCGACAGGTTACACACACACACACACACACACACACACACACACACACACACACACGCTCTTTCACAGTGTTGACTTGCGGAATGGCCCCAGTGTGTTCTTAGACATGACTCCACATTTACTTAGGAAAATTCCCTGCAGCCTCTTGAGGGCCACGAAGACCCTTCTCTCCTCTCCCTGCTCTGTACCTTCTGACCTTGGCCCTCATCAAGTGACTTGTCCCTTTGAAGGAAGGTCTTACATCTAGATTGTAACCCATTTCTCGCGAACTGTTCTTTTCATTGGTCCTCTTGGCTCTACTCAGCATTCTATTTCTGCATTGACTGATCCTGTGCATTAAAACATTGTGGAACATTTTAATACAATTATTTACTAATCTTAGCTCTAGATAAATCATTTGGTGATGACATAACACAGTTACGTATTGATTCAAACAAGGCATGGCTAACTTAGCATGATTCCTTTTTTTTTTTTTAATTTTAAGTAATTAATATTTTTATTAGGGTATCTTTCATTTTTTTTTCTTTCCACAAAATACATCAAACCCCCACAGATAATCACTGGTTAAAGATCCTTTTTTTTTTTTTTTTTTATTTTTTTTTTATTTTAGGAGGGGTACAACTCCACACAATTCCCACCGCCCAATCTCCATATCCCACCCCGTCCCCCGATAGCTTTCCCATTCTCTATCCCTCTGGGAGCATGGACCCAGGGTCATTGAGGGTTGCAGAAGGTAGAAGGTCTGGCTTCTGTAATTGCTTCCTCGCTGAACATGGGCGTTGACTGGTCGGTCCATACTCCCAGTCTGCCTCTCTCTTTCCCTAGTAGGGTGGGTCTCTGGGGAAGCTTAGCATGATTCCTAGTACGCCAAACTAGAATGTTATTTTAGGTGAGTTGGAAGAACTGAAAGAAATAACTAATGCCAGTTCTTCAATATTCTTTTCCTTTTTAAATCTTTTTTCTATTTTTAAAAAATTTTTCTTGTTATCTTTATTTATTTATTGAATAGAGACAGCCAGAAATCTTGAGGGAAGGGAGTGATAGAGAGGGAGAGAGACAGGGAGACACCTGCAGCCCTGCTTCACCACTTGCAAAGCTTTCCACCTGCAGGTGGGGACAGGGGGCTTGAACTTGTGCACTGTAATGTGTGTGCTTAACCAGGTGCGCCATTTTTTATTTCTTAAAAATATTTATTTATTTATTCCCTTTTGTTGCCCTAGTTTTTTATTGTTGTAGTGATTATTGTTATTGATGTCATCATTGTTAGATAAGACAAAGAGAAATGGAGAGAGGAGGGGAAGACAGAGAGGAGGAGAGAAAGACAGACACCTGCAGACCTGCTTCACCACTTGTGAAGCGACCCCCCTGCAGGTGGGGAGCTGGGGGCTCGAACTGGGACCCTTACACCAGTCCTTGCGCTTCACGTCATGTGCACTTAACCCACTGTGCCACCACCTGGCACCCTCTTTTGACGTCTTTTAGAGGCTTGAAAGCACTTTTATTTTCAGAGACCAGAAAAGAAGGACTTTTGTTTTGTTCTAGCCATTTCCCCCTCCAATATACCCCTAAAAATGCTAACCTTTGCATATGAGGTTAGCCTCCGATTAGCGGCCGCTGGCAGAGGTGTGGGCCTCAGAAGAGCTCTCCCACCAGCCTGTGGGGCCAGGTTTTCAGAGGAGCCAAGTGGGGCCACTTCCACTGGTCTCTTCTTCCCAGGAGGCCTGTTCATGTTCTGGTAGAGTGGATGGGGCCCTAGCCTTTCTGCTCCTCTCTGAGACTTAGTTTCTCATTTAGCAAACAGAAACAGTATGCTCTCCTAATCTCATCACTGACACAGCACGAGAAAATGCCAAGTCAAACATGAGCCCTCGGAACAGGAACTCAGTGAACGCTCAGGGAGCGCTTTCCCTGACAGTCACTCCAGATACTAACACAGAGTTTAGATGGAGAACTAAAGGGCTTTTTCTCCACACAATTCCCACCTCCAGAACTCTGTATCCCATCCCCTCCCCTGATAGATTTCCTATTTTTTATCCCTCTGGGAGTGTGGACCCAGGGTCATTGTGGGGTGCAGAAGGTGGAAGGTCTGGCTTCTGTAATTGCTTCCCTGCTGAACATGGGCGTTGACAGGTCGATCCATATTCCCAGCCTGTCTCTCTTTCTCTAGTGGGGAAGGGCTCTGGGGAAGTAGAGCTCCAGACACATTGGTGGGGTTGTCTGTCCAGGGAAGTTTGGTCGGCATCATGCTAGCATCTGGAACCTGGTGGCTGAAAGAAGAGTTAACATGTAAAGCCAAACAAATTGTTGACTAATCATGAACCTAAAGGCTGGAATAGTGCAGATGAAGATTTAGGTGTGGAGTTATACCCCTCTTATCCTATGGTTTTTGTCAGTGTTTCCTTTTTATAAATAAAAATAAATAAATAAAAGCAATTTAAAAAATAAAGGTTTTTTTCTCTGCCTTTAGATTCTTTCTAGTCTCCAGTCTCCACAGATACTCTCCGAGCTCTTTCATGCCAAGAATCAATAGTCTAATAAATAAATTTTGGAATAGCCAGGAGTCAGCCATCAGAATGGCTTTTCTGAGCACCAGGGCAAGGCGTTTATGACAAGGCCTCTGTATCTCAGAAAATAACTAAAGCCTTCTGACTATGGAAGATCTCAGACATACATGAAGAAGACAAAATACGGAAGTGAGGCCCCCTTGTGCCCATGACCCAGGTCCAGTTTGAAGCCCATCTTGTTTTTAGACCCTGGCTCACCCCTTCTCTTTTGCATGATTCTGAAGTTAATTATGAATAGCCCCTTCTGCTAACATTTAAATTATTATTATTATTTTCTTTAAAAATCTGTATGGGGTAGGGGAGATAGCACAGAGATTCTGCAAAACTCTCCTTGCTGAGGCTTTGAGGTCCCAGGTTCAGTCCCCAGCACCGCCATCAGCCAGAGCTGAGCAGAGTTCTAGTCTCTGTCTACACTTACCTCTCATTAAAATAAAATAAACAAAAATATCTTATAGTGCTGGAGAGACAGAACAATGGTTCTGCAAAAAGACTTTCCTTCCTGAGTCCCTGAGGTCCCAGGTTCAATCTCCAGCACCACCATCAGCCAGAGCTGAGCAGGGAAACAACAACAAAGAGACAAAAAACAAAACAAATAAACAGTTGTTGATACTGAGCAATATGCTATGATCAGGCAGGCAATGGTGCACGTGGGTAAGTGCACACGTTTCAGTGTGCAAGGTCCCAGGTTCAAGCCCCTGATCTGTATCTGCTGGGGGAAGCTTTGCAAGTGGTGAAGTAGGGCTGCAAGTGTCTCTCTGTTACTTTCTCTTTGTAACCCCCCCATCTCCTTTTCTGGCTGTCTCTATGCAATAAATAAAGATAATTTAAAAAGAAAAAAATGATGTAAATCCCACCCTCTTTGGAAGCTTCCTTTCATAACTTCTGGCTACACAACTGATGACTCTTCAGGTGAGCCAAGCCCCAGGCTCGGCTGTCCCTCAGGGTGGCTACAGGCCTTTCTGCTTTTATGAGCACAGATCTGATTTTGAACATTCAAGTCCCTGTCCCTGGTTGGCGTCTGGCACAGACAACAACTCCCCTGCAGTCCCAGCTTGTGTCTGGAGCAGGGCACAGTGGAGTGGCCACAGAGGCAGGCGGCCGTCCAGGGCTGCTTTTACCACTGAGCTTTGTGCTGCCGTGTTTTGCAGACACTGTGAGCTTTTTCCAACCGGGATGATTGCTTGGGTGTGTGTGTTGGGGGTGGGGGGAATCCACTGCTCCCAGTGGCCATTTTTCCCCTTTATTTAATTTTTAAAATTAATTAATTAATTAATTAATTTGCCTCCAGGATTGTGGGTAGGGCTCAGGGCACTAGGAATCCACTGCTCCTGGTGGCTATTTCTTCCCCATTTTATTGGATAGGACAGAGAGACATTGAGAGGGGAGGGGGAGATAGAGAGGAAGAGAGATACCTGCAGACCTGCTGCACCACTTGTGAAGCTTTCCCCACTACAGGTGGGGAACTGGGGGCTCGAACCGGGATCCTTGTGCAGGTCTGTGTGCTTAAAAGGGTGTACCACTGCCCGGCCCCCTTTATTTTTTATTAGATAGAACAGAGAAATTGAGAAGAGAGGGGGAGACAGAAACAGAGAGGGAAAAAGGGGGGAGGGAGAGAGAGATACTTGCAGGCCTGCTCCACCACTCATGAAACTTTCCCCCCTGCAGGTGGGGAGCAGAGTTTTGAACCCCGGTCCTTGTGCACGGTCACGTGTGCACTCGACCGGATACACCACCGCCTGGCCCGACACTTCACTTTTCCCAAATGGAAGCAGGTTGTGGAAACCGTGCACAGGACAAATCTGCCACCATCCTCTCCACAGCGTGGATTCCCCAGGGGTGGAGAGGAGAAGTGGGGCCTGGTGTCAAGGCTGCAAAGGACAGCCTCCCTCCCTCGCTTTCCCTCCTTTCCTCTGCCCCCGACCTCTCTCTAACTAGGGGCAGTGCAGTAGAAGCAGGGAGTTACTGTCATGCAGAGCAAAGAAGAGGTGCACTTGAGAAGGCTCCTCTACGTGAAGATGCTCTGAACCCTGTTGCCTTGACGACCAAGGATTTGGGAAGTTGCACTTTCCTTCCTTCCCTCCCTCCTTCCTTCCTTCTGTCCTTCTTTCTTTCCTTCCTTCCTTCTTCTTTCCTTCTTTCCTTCCTTCCTTCTCCCCTCTTTCTTTTTTCTTTGCCTCCAGGGTTATTACTGAGGCTCAGTTCCTGCACTATGAATCCACTCCTTCTGGAGGCCATTGTTTCCATTTTATTGGATAGAACACAAAGAAATTGAGAAAGAAGGGGGAAATAGAGCGGGAGAGAGACAAAGAGACACCTGCTGACCTCAGACCTGCTTGACCACTCATGAAGTTTTCCCCCTACAGGTGGGGAGTGGGGGTTTGAACCCATGTTCTTGCACATGGTGACATGTGTGCTGAACCCGGTGCACACCAACTCCCAAGGCAGCACTTTCTTGCACAGTGTCACTGCACACCTACTGGGCCACAGTATTTAGCAAGCATGACTTTCACAGACTCCAGGAAGCCAGTAATTTTACTGAGGTCACCTCATTGTCATACTGGCTTTGTTGTGGTGGGTTAGAACCAGCCCGGCACCACCTCTGAGGGGTCCCCCATGCTGCTCCCACTGACTTTCCCAGTGATACATCTTCCCTTCCCCACATTTACAGAAGAGGTACACAAGCACGACATTCCTGTTTCTTAGACACTTTAAGTCACCAGCCACTTTTGACTTCACAGGACCTCCCTGAGGCTTCCCCTCCTGCCTTCTGCTCAGCAGCACTGGAATCACTGCAGGAAGGAGCTTTTTATTATTTTAGCTTATTAGTGATTTAATACTGATTTACAAAATAATAAGATAACAGGGGTACAATCCACACTGTTCCCACTACCAGGGTTCTGTGTCCCCATTCCTTCCACTGGAGACTATAGTGGTTCTCCCAAGGTCACAGATATGGGTTGAATATTATTTCTATATCTATATATTTATATATTTGACCATTTCTTTTCTATGTTCCTGTCCTCTCGTCCCTTCTAAGTCACACCTACACCTGCTGCTACTTCTGAGTGTCCTTCCTTTTTTCCCCCTCTTCTCTCTCTGGGTCCTGATGGAATTGGAGTTCAGAGCCCTCTGGTCATCCTCACCTAACATTTCTCCCCTTCTGAGAGTATGGACCAAAATTATTTATGGGTTGCAGAAGGTGGGAGTTCTGGCTTCTGTAATTGCTTCTCTGCTGGACACGGGCATTGGCAGGTGGATCCAGACCTCCAGCCTGTTTCTATCTTTCCCTAGTGAAATAGGGCACTGGGGATGGGAGGTTCCAGGACACATTGGTGAGGTTGAAAAGGTGCTTTTTTTTTCCCCATATCTGGGACATGAATTTGCATTCCCGTCCTGGGAGCCACCTACTGGCATGGTGTTGGGCCTATTTCCTTCTGTGTTGCATTTTGATCCATTTAAAATGTTTGGTTGTGGGGGGTGCATATTGCCCGTTGGTTAAGAGTTACATTTGTAAGCTTAGACACTTCTGCATTTGCAGTGGGGAGGGAGTCAGGGAGGTGTGTGCTGCAGTGAGAAGGGAGGTGTTGGGTGTTGACACGCAGGCTCAGGACAACATCTGCCTCTTTGTGTCTCTCTTTTAATACCCTTACTTATTATTGGATAGATCCAGAGAGAAATTGACAGGGAGGGGGGAGGTAGAGAGGGAGAGAGACCCTGTGGGTGGGGACCGGGGGCTTGAACTGGGTCCTTGCACACTGTAATGTGTGCACTATACCAGGTGCAACACCACCTGGCCCCTGACTATCTCCGTATAAGGATTTGCTCCTAACAGTCATCTTCTGACTTTAATCTTCTATATCTGTCCATTTAGCCTCTTAGTCAAATTCTAGTTGCTGATTTCTGGATGACTTCACCCAGGATGCAGACTTTTAAAAAGAAAGTTTCTTCCTGCAGTCACTGGCCCTTGGCTCTTCCAAGCTCAGGACTTGATGAGTGTAAGGCTAGCTGATTTCCTCAGCTGCTCTCCTATGATGAGTTACAGTGTCCTAGATGATTCACCCAGTTTACCAATGACAGAACAACAAATCACTAGTTTCTGGGCACTGTTTCCTGTGGTTCCTCTAACAAAATCTTCAATCACGATTTTCAATAATATAATTCAATAGTATCTTCAGACTTAAAAAAAATTTTTTTAGTCTAGCAGAGCCTCACACACATGATTTTATCACTCTGGTCATTTTTTTCGTATTCAGATAGACAGACAGAGAGACAGAGAGAGGGAGGAGAGGGGAAGCATAGCACTCAGTCTTCCTCTAGTGCTGCACCTCCTCTGTGGTGTAGGGCTTGAACCTGAGACTTGTGTGTGGAGAGGCACTCACCATACCTGCTGAGCTATCTCTCTGGCCATTTCCCTTTGATTATTAATGTATGAACAAGTAATAGCTGACTCTTGTCAAATGTCAGCTCACTACTACACCGACGTTCATAGCAGCATTATTCACAGGAGCCTCACACTGGAATCCGTCTGGTGAGCGGTGGATGGACACGCGGAATGTGGTCTGTCTAGTCATGAATACAGTGGAGTATTACTCAGCAGGAAAAAAAACAGAAGGAGATTCTTATTGAGGCTATAATAGGGAGTGCCTCAAGAAACATCAGCCAAGTGTATGACTGCTCAGAAGAAGTGTGAAGAACAGGAACATCGACAGAGAGAGGAGAGGCTGACATTTGGCAGAGTGATAAGGGGAAGGAAAAGATAAGAGAGAATTGTGAATTGTCTTGGGGGGTGACCAAATGCTCTGAAGGCCAACAGTGGGGAAGGCTACACAACCTTGCTACACAGACTGGTGTCCACTCAGCTGGGAATCCTCACAGGTGGTTTTGATGGGACGTGAATTGCATCTCAATTTTTAGGTGACACTAGAGAAATAGCACAACTCACAGCATCTTGTGCTGAACAAGCATATGGGCTCCTCAACGTCTCCCTCCTGCCCCTGCTTGTCTGCAGCAGGCTGTGCAGGTGACAGTTATTGAGGGGCCGCCAGACACGGTGGGCTGAGTTCCTAGCCGTTAGTGAGTGAGACCATTTGGAATTCATCTTTCTCTTTTTGCCTCATCTCACTCATTATATCTTCAAGGTTCACCCAAGAGGGTGCAAAGGAGACAACCTTATCATTTTTAACAGCAGAGTAGTATTCCATCGTGTATATCTACCACAGTTTTTTTAACCTCTCATCTGATGTTGGACATCTGGATTGCTTCAAGGTTCTGGAGATAACAAACTGTGCTGTTATGAACATAGGTGCACACAGATCTTTTCTGAGAGGTGTTTCTCTCTCCTTTGGGTAAATTCCCAGGAGAGGAATTGCTGGGTTGTAGGGTAGGTCCAATCCTAATGTCCCAGTAAGTCTATCCACGTTCTTGTCAAGATTTCAGAACAGCTGCTATTCTCTGTGACCACTAAGATCACTTGATCAGTGAGCCAGCACTGTATTGAGTGATGATCATGTCCCAAATAAGGATATTCCAAATGGGAAGGGTGCCCCAAGTCCTGGTACGCACCATGCAGAGAGCTCATACGCCTGGTACACAGCTGACCCTCAGTACATGCCTGCAAAGGAAGCACTGGATTAAGAGGTGTGGTTCCTAGACCAGGACTGCCTGCCGTCGGACAGTCTCCTCAAAACTCCCCTAGGGGCAGGAGGGGGCTGCTTCATACCATGAGGCCGGCATCCTATTTTAGACTATATGCAACATCACACACAACTGCTACACACACACACACACACACACACACACACACACACACACACACACAGTGCGATGTAATCAGTGACCACTAAGATTTTGAGATCCTAGAATTCTCTTAAAGCTAATGATTGCTTTGGTGTTAAGCATCCGTAGGGTTTAAGCTGGCAACATCTTTTTCCTTTATTGGAGGATTCATGGTCTACCATTGACAGTAAAATGCAGTTGTTGGTACATGTGTCACATTTCTCAGTTTTACATATAATAATTCAACCCCCATTAGGTCCTCCTCTGTCATCATGTTCCAGGACTTGAACTCTCCCCCTGACTCCAGAGTCCTTTGCTTTGGTGAAATACACCAACTCTGGTCCAAGTCCTGTTTTGTGTTTCCCCTTCTGTTCTTATTTCTCTACCTTTTTAAAAAAGATTTTAAAAAATATTTATTTATTCCCTTTTGTTGCCTTTGTTTTTTGTTGTTGTAGTTCTTATTGTTGTTGTTACTGATGTCATTGTTGTTGGATAGGAAAGAGAGAAATGGAGAGAGGAGGGGAAGACTGAGAGGGGGAGAGAAAGATAGATACTTGCAGACCTGCTTCACCGCCTGTGAAGCAACTCCTCTGCAGGTGGGGAGCTGAGGGCTTGAACCGGGATCCTTATGCCGGTCCTTGCGCTTTGTGCCACTTATACTTAACCCGCTGCGCTACTGCCTGACTCCCATTTCTCTACTTCTGTCCATGAGTAAGGTCATCCCATATTCATTCTTCTTTTTCTGGCTGATCTCACTTCACAGGATTTCTTCAAGTTCCAGCCAAGATGAGGTGAAGAAGGTGAATTCACCATTTCTTTTTTCCAGCAGTATTATTGCTGGGGCTTGGTGCCTGCACTACAAATCCACTGCTCCTGGAGGTCATTTTTTTCCCTTTGTTGCCCTCCTTTTTTATATAGTTGTTGTGATTATTATTGCTGTTGTTACTAATGTCCTTGTTGTTGGATAGGACAGAGAGAAATGGAGAAAGGAGGGGAAGACAGAGAGGGGGAGATAGACACCTGCAGACCTGCTTCACTGTTTGTGAAGCTACCCCCTGCAGGTGGGGAGCCAGTGGCTCGAACCGGGATCCTTATGCTGGTCCTTGGACTTCACACCATGTACGCTTAACCTGCTGGCGCTACTGCCCAGCCCCTGAATTCACCATTTTTAACAGCTGAGTAGAATTCCACTGTGTATCTAGACCACAGCTTTCTCAGCCACTCAACTGTCCTTGGACACCTGGGTGGCTTCTAGGTTTTGGCTGCCAACAATTTTAAGAGTTATTTTATTTCATATGAGTCAGAAAGGGAGAGCAGAGAAAGGGAAAGAGAGGAAGCAGAGCACCAGTCTGGCACCTGCGCCCCAAGTGACAGAGCCCGCAGCCTGGGGCAGGCAAGTCCTGCACTCATCTAACCAACATGCTTCCCCCCGTTGCTAGTTTTTTGAGCAGTTTTATTACTTTGTGTATAAAAGAAGTAATATCTGCTAACTTTGAGAATTATGCAGAAGTGTTTCCATATAAAATCATTAGTAATTCAAACCTGACTGCATGTCAAAATACTTAGTGTTTTTGTTTTATTTTTTCCTTTTTTTAAAAAAAAATTTGTTTATTTATTCCCTTTTGTTGCCCTTGTTGTTTAACATTGTTGTGGTTGTTGATGTCGTTGTTGTTGGGTAGGACAGAGAGAAATGGAGAGAGGAGGGGAAGACAGAGAGAGGGAGAGAAAGATAGACACCTGCAGACCTGCTTCACCGCTTGTGAAGTGACTCCCCTGCAGGTAGGGAGCCGGGGGCTTGAAATGGGATCCTTAGGCCGGTCCTTGCACTTTGCGCCACCTGCGCTTAACCCGCTGCACTACCACCTGACTCCCGTTTTACTTTTTCCTGATCCTAGGAAGGGGGGATGAAGAATTCCTAGGTCTCTTAGGTCCCTCTGGTTGGGCTCATGAAGCTTGAAATTGAGAAGCAGCCTGTGAGAGGCCAGGAGTAGCTCCCCCAGGAGAGAACGCTGTTTCACGTGTGCAAGGATGGGGGTCGGGGTCTTGGCACTGCTTGGCAGAGCACGGGGAAAGTCTCACAGGCAGCGGGATCATGTTGGTACGTCTCTCCATCTCTCTGCTTCTATCCCCCCTCTGCTTCTCTGTGATTGAACGGGGGAAGAAAAAGAAGCCCACCAGGAATGATAGGATTGGAAAAAGTTCAGATCCTGCATCATGGCTCCTGTGGGATTTTTTTTTTTTTTAATTTCTTCATTGGGGAATTAATGGTTTACAGTCGACAGTAAATACAATAGTTTGTACATCATAACATTTCCCAGTTTTCTACATAACAATTCAACCCCCACTATGTCCCCCTCTGCCATCCTGTTCCAGGACCTAAACTCCCCCCACCCACCCCCCGAGTCTTTTCCTTTGGTGCAGTCCACCAACTCCAGTTCAGGTTCTGCTTTGTGTTTTCTCTTCTGATCTTGTTTTTCAACTTCTGCCTGTGAGCGAGACTCCTATGGGATATTTTAAGCTTATTTTTAACAACACATATTGTACGTGAGCAAAATTTTCCTGTGAAAAATGGAAAGATTTCAAATAATGCCAAATTCTCATTATCACCATCTTTGGTTCCTTCTCTCCTTACTAACATGAACGCATTCCTCATCTGTACGTGAGATTCTGAGAGCCACAGCAGTGATGAGAAGATCAGACGTGGTCAGCTGGACTGTTAGCACTCCACAGATAAGGCTGGGTTTTTTTAATGTGCTCTTAATCATGTGGGCTACAGAGTCCAAGTCGCAATCAAGCCAGAGCCGACCTGCCTTCTCAGGTAGGTAAGGGCCACCGTTCACAACTTTATCTTACCGAAGGAATCTCTTCCTTCTCACGGAAAAGAAAAAGAAAAAAAAAAAAAAAGCTCAATTCCAATTACTCCCTGTAAGAAATCTGAGCCATGGAAATAGTAAACATTCTGTCTGTAGGGGAAACAGTTGGTATTCAGTAAACACGAGTGATTTATTGACTTGGCAAAGTTCCCTGGATTTGAAGGAGCCAGTTAACCCTTAATTTTCCAGAGAAGGGTTTACGGTTCTGTGAGTCTGCACGTCACTAGCCCTCTTGCTGCTGTTGCGCTCAGGCCAAGGCTCTCAGGAGCATGTGCTCGGGATGGAAACAAGATCCACTGAGCTCCACAGTGGGCTTGCACAGGCTCAACCCAAATCCTAATAAGCATGTCCTATCTGCCACACACTCCGCTGAGATGAAGAACAGAAATATTGCTCTTAGGAGGCGCACAGGCCGTTTCTTTTTAAGTGGAAGAGAATAAGGCACAAGAGTGGTGTCTCACAGTG
The DNA here is from genome assembly GCF_950295315.1 of Erinaceus europaeus. Classification (NCBI taxonomy): domain Eukaryota; kingdom Metazoa; phylum Chordata; class Mammalia; order Eulipotyphla; family Erinaceidae; genus Erinaceus; species Erinaceus europaeus. The sequence continues at coordinate 28,364,632 of NC_080182.1, forward strand.
CCCAGGGGTCCAGGGAAAGTGAATTCTAACACAGGTTGGGGCAGGCAGTGGTTCATGGCAAGGTTCCCCAAAGAGGTAACACCTGGGGGGGGGGGGGAGCTTCACAAATGGGAGAGCAGCGACACAGGTGTCTCTCCTTCTCTCTCTTTTGCTTTCTATCAAAAGGAAAGAGAAAGGAAAATAAATTCCTTTAAAAAAAAAAAAAGATGTAATACCTGAATTTAGTCTTAAGTGCTGAGTAGAATGTGGCCCCAAAACACCTAAGGGGCTGGGGAAAGATAGAATAATGCTTATTACAAAAGGACTTTCATGCCTAAAGCTCCCCAAGTCTCAGGTTCAATCCCTACCACCACCATAAGCCAGAGCTAAGCAGAGCTCTGGTGCCTCTCTCTCTCTCTCTCTCTCTCTCCCTCTCTCTCCCTCTTTCTCTGTCTGTCTACATCCATTAAGATAAAATATTAAACAATTGGTATGTGATCAAAGTTAAATGTATAAAACATTTAGAAAGCACATTTAGGCAGTGGAATCCAATGCCTGTCATAACAAAACAAAACAAGTGCTTGTCACGGGAGTCACTGCTATAAGCCCAGTGACTGAAGCCACTGTGAGGAAGACTGCAAGGGAGAGCAAGAAGAGAAATCTCAGCGGTCAAGGAAAACACAGGAGTGGTGACATGAAGGGTCAGAGAGCAGAGAGGTCAAAGGGAAAGAGCAGGTGTTCTGTTTGACAATGGCACTGCGAAGTCAAGACCAGATGGAGGAGGGAGCCATATTGGTCAGAGGCACCTCATGAACAGCTTCCCTGTGGCTGCCGTTGTTGCATGTTGCGGTCTTTCATCTTCTCCACAGTCCCCTGAGGAAAGGCAGTGCTATTACAGATGTTCTCATCAAGCCACAGGGAAGCCAACGAAGCTGCAGAAAGATATTAACTAGGATCATGCAACTTGTTTGCAGCGGACGTAAGAGAACTCACATTTACTCTGTTTCTGAGTCTGGTGTCTTGACCAATGCTGGCTATGGATGGTGGGGAGAAAGTACAGAGAATGGAAAACAAAATGAAAGAAAGGGAGAGAGAAAGAGAGATAGATATGAAGAGAGAGAGATAAAGAGAGAGAGAGAAAGAGAGAATGGTGCAGAATACAACAAATGCCAATGGTTTAACAACTGGAAAAAAAGTCTAAGCTCATCAAGTAAAGAAAGAACTGCAAAATCTGGAAAAGGGCAAAAGATTAGCTCACTTAATGACGGCCCTTTTGATCACTACCAGGCCACCCCATCATTTGGGATCCTAGTCAGGAAATCCTGGGATTCCCACACAGATATGATGGGCCTAGACCTCTAACAGATCCCTCTCTCCACCATCACTGGCCACTTCCATCAGGAACATCATCACAAGTCTTCTTGGGGGCCTCTCCAGCCCCTTGCCCTCACTGTAGAGCAGCAATGGTAAGGACTCCCCACTCTTTGAAGGGAGGCTGGGTCAGTCTACTCTGCCACTCAAGGAAGACGGGTCCTGAAATGAGTGCGGCCTAGAATGTTCCCAGTTGTGATCATGGACTGTGGGCTTAGACTGACAGGGACTCAGAGGTCATACAGGCTCCTGTGCTAAATATGAATAGAAATGGGCCCTGGGGCAGATCAATGGGGTAGACGGTTAATTTTGTTTATATATTTTCTTCAAGTTTGGGAGCTACTCTCTTCTTCAATCTGGCTTCATAGTTCCATTCTTAACTATGACATCATCTTCCCAAACAATATTTTTAGTCCACATGCATGTTAGCTATCAGGCTCAGGCAAAAGTTACTAAAGTCATGGGCCTCTTGGAATATACCTAAAATAGACTTCTTACCTTCTTTGCACCCTAAGATTCCTATTCTTATCTGCTCTATTCCTACTTTCGGGTTCCTGTTTATTAAACAGTTTGTCCTGCTTTATAGCTTACTGTCTTTTAGCCACCAACTTGCAGATGCTACCATGACACCGTCCTGACTTCCTTGGGCAGACAACCTCACCAATGTGTCTTGGAACCCCACCTCTCCAGGGCCATACCCCACTAAAGAAAGACAGAAACAGGCTGGGGGTATGGATCCACCTGACAACATCCATGTCCAGCAGAGAAGCAATTACAGAAGCTAGACCTCCCACCATCTGAACCCTATTAGAATTTTGGTCCATAATCCCAGAGGGGTAAATGATAGGGGAAGGTGACTAGAGGGCTCTGAGCCCCAATTCCATCAGGACTCAGAGAAATAAGAGAAAAGAAAAAAAAGAGGAAAGAAACTCAAAAGTAGTAGGTGTGACTTAGAAAGGAAGAGAAGATGGGCTCATAGGGGAAAATGGGCAAATATATATAAATGTAGACCGATAGTTCTAGAAATAATAAGTCAACTTGTATCTGTGACTATGAGTTGGGGGAACCACTGTAATTTCCAATGGAGGGAATAGGGACACAGAACTCTGGTGGTGGGAATGGTGTGGAATTCCACACCTTTTAGCTTATAATTTTGTAAATCAATATTAAATCACTAGTAAAAAATTTAAAAAAAAGAATGGTGGAGATGGCTTTTTTAAAGATGTGCCACAGAAGGAAAGAATATAGACATTTCAAGTCTGTGAGGGGGAGCTGAGTGTAAAGGGAGTGAGATTTTGTTGTTGTTGTTACTTGTTTGTTTTCATTTTCAGTTTTTAAGATGAGAGAGGTATGTACAGCATTATTAGCACAGAAGAGAAAGCCAGTAAGCATAAAGCCTCAAGAACAAAGGGGTGGGTGCCTTCTGAGTCATAATTCATTATTTAATTCAATTTATTATTCTTACTCTTTTTACCAGAGCACTGTTCAGCTCAGGCTTATGATCATGCAGGGGACTGAACCTGGAACTTTGGAGCCTCAGGCATGAGAGTCTCTTTGCATAACCATTATGCTATCTCCACCCTCGATTCATACTTCGAGATTTATGGCTGGATAGGAACTGAAGAAGAAAGAGGCTAAGCAACTTGACAAACAACTGAAACTACTTGGCACTGCAGATGTATGTGTCATGAAAGAAATGGGCTGAAAGCATTATCCACCCCGTGCTTCCGCACCTTGGGATCCACTGATAGAGCCCGTGATGGATCTGACTAAATTTCTTGAGTGTATGTCTAGGTTCAAGGGCTCTCTTCAACCCGAGAGACCTCATTAGTCCTTGCCTTTCCTGTGTTCACATTACAAAGTCAAATACTTTCCCCCGTCTATTAGTTGCTGTGTTCCAGAGGTGTATTCAGAGTTCTTTCTTTCATATGAGGAAAAAAAAATGTTGTTCCATTGTTCTTAGCTGATCCTGCAGTGGTACTGAAAAAATTGCCTCCTCCTCACTCCAGTCTTATTTTTGAAAAATAAAGGTCAAGTGTGGCTATACTTTATACGAACAGCACTTCTAGTAAGTAGGCAATGAAGGACATTCAATTCCAAGCATTCTGCTAGCTAGCTGGCTGGCTTATAACCAGAGTCATCTGTATTTGTAGATTCCTCTTCAACGCCTGGGTGCCTGAGACTATTGATTCAAGACAGACAGTGGCCAGAGGGTTGAATCAGTAGGTAAAATCTATACTTTCTATACATGAGCTTAATTTCTGCAGCATATGATCAGAGGCCCTCTCCTGCCCTCTAGCATCGTGCAGCAATAAAGGGAGAAAGAAAGACAGAAAGAAGGAAAGAAAGAAGAAAGGATAAAAACAAAAAAAAGAAGAAAGAAAGAAAAGAGAAAGGAAGAGAGAGAGCACAAGGAATAAAGGAAGGAAGAAAGAAGGCAGACAGATTCAGGACTTGCTGTGTCCCAGGCCCTAGTGCCAGGGATGTGGGGAAAATGTCAAAGTACAAAGCAGAGATAGATCTTCTCCTGGAACTTGCAACACTTTCAGAAGAACTAGACAGTTCCAGAAATTATTAGAATTCAGAACACTTGAGGGCCAGTATAAATAGTAAAGTGGTGTTAGGCCACCTTCACTCTCTCCAGCTAAAGATAATAATTACGCCAGTAACACACGGGTTTGCTTTTGTTGAGAGGGGTAGACTGTCTAGAAAAAGAAAAAATTGCAAAAGTTCCTCCTTTCTCCCCTCACCACTTCCACAATCTTGTCAGGCTGCAGCTAGTCTCTTTTCTATTTATCTTCATGCCAGGGAAGTCCAAACACATTTCAGCATAGGCACATTGGTACTTGGCTAGCAGACATCATTTCATGAGTGCTTTTCTGTTCATTTTTATGTAATAAAGTCTTTTCACGTCAAAACATACAGGTTCAGTCTTAAAATCATGGCAGTATCACCAGAAAATATATTTTACAATGTATCCTACAAGAGACTGAAACAGAATGTCTCTGTCCTAAAATTTCTGATTGGCAGATTGATTTTAGGGTTATTCCAAATGCTTTCCCTGCTTGATCACTTGTTTGTGAAGACTAAGCCTCATGAAAACTTCCTCTCCCTTTTTAAATCTCTTCAAAACAGAGACTTAACGCATTATTCTGGCATGCCAAAGACTGCACACACGTGCTCTGCTTCATGCCAAGTGTAAAGGCATTGATTAAGTGGGGAGTATTGGGAACTGCCTCACAAATGCACAGAAACGAACACCATACATTGTTCCACGGAGGAGCAACATAAGAGAAAAAAAAAACTTAAATGTCTAAGGATAGTGAGAATTCTTATGATATCTCAGAACAAGATTCTTCTAAGTTTTTTTTCTTCAGATTTGGGGGGGGTGTCACACATCCAGTAGAGTACACGTGTCTGAGCCCCTCAGCTCTTACTTGCAGGGGAAATCTCTTCAAGAGGTGGAGCAGGGCTGTAGGTCTCTCTCTCTCTTTCTCTCTCTTTCTCTCTCTCTCTCTCTCTCCCTTTCCCTACCTCCCCTCCCCCTCTTAATTTCTTTGTTTATATAAAAACAAACACACAGAGCAAAACAAACAAATGAACAATTTCCAGGAGTAGTGGATTCTCAGTACAGGCACCAAGCCTCTGGAGGCAATATAAGTATTAAAAATTTGGTGTTTTTTTCTCATTATTATTAAATTAATGGCTAAATCTTTTTTAAGCACGATAGCCAAAGTGCTCTAGAAGATCAATGTATATGCACTCCTGGAGAGAGATAGCTGGAAAAAGGGGTGTTTTAGCAGTGATTGTTTCTAAGTGGTGAGATGTATTTAATTTGATTTCTTACTCATCTATTTATTAACTTTGTAACAGTAAATAATTACTTATTAGTTTCTTTAATTTGAAAAAAAAACAGGAAAGGTGAAGTGAATTCATAATCTAGGGACTGAATGAGTCTGTATCTCGATTTTAAAGTAGGAATTGTGTCTTCTTTTTCTCCATATTACATTTGACCAAGTAGTTGTCTGTTAAAATATTTAAGAATTATAAGAATAAAAAATATTTTATTTTTAAAAAGCTTCTCATTTTCCCCCCTCCCCTCAATAAAAGAGAGGGGGAGGAGGAAGGAGAGAGGAAGCTGTGATCACTGGGAAATTGTGACATCCAGTTTGTAAGTGCTTTTTGCTGTAGCTTTTTTTTTTTTCCAACTACTTCTCTTACATAAGAGCCTGTAATTTCTCCATAGGGAGAAATAACACTGGGCTCCATTATGTCTTTTTAATTTTTCCTCCAGATAGTGTTTACAGATCAACAAGCAGGGCTGACTCCATATTCACGATGGCCAGCCCATTTTGGTGTCCAGTAGCCATTAAGGACAATTGGTCATTTTCACAATCAACGAGAGTTTATTTTAGGAGAAAACTTACTGAAATTTGCAGGAAATAACCTTTTTGTTCCAAAACAGCTGTCATCGAACACCATTATATCTACAACAATTAAAATTATCTCTGGTGACTTTTAGCATTTGGCATGGCTCCATTATTGTTCAGTTAAATATTTTTCAAGTTTGCTAGGACTTTTGCCCACTGTGTGCTCACGGCCCTTTATTGTCAATATGTATCTTAGCATTCACCTTTGTGACATTGCTTTTTTGTATTGTGGGAGGGGATGGAATTTCTGAAATGAATTGCCTGAGAAATCAAGAAATAATGAGGAAGAAACTGTGGTTCGTATCAGCAAACTACTTATAAAAATATGACTGCAATTCATTCCATTATATCTGGCAACAGATCATTCTCTCTCTCTCTCTCTCCCTCTCTCTCTCTTTTAGATCCTTGCAAAAAAAATATTCAGTTTAGAGAATTAGCTAATGTTTAGTCAGCATGAGAGCAAAGGGCAACATGGACTGTCATTTTGATAAATTGAGTTGAAATTGTGGAGGGAAATTCTAAGTTTAGTCACTAGATCATTAGTGCAGGCGATTGGTTTTCCAAACCCAAAGCAAACCACGCTATTTGCATGCTCATGAAAGTCAAGAACATTTTAATTCAGAACCCTTACAAAAGGGGGGGGTGAAGATGGGGTGTGTGTGTGGGGCTGGTCTAGGGAGGAAAGAATCATAAGCCTGAGATTCTGTAATATATAACCCAAGTGAAAGCTTAAATAAGAACTCTTGTTTGTTTGTGTAGTGCTAAAGGAGGTGAATACTGCTCTTCAGAAAGGATTAGTTATTGAACCAGAATAGCTTAGGGACCCTATACATATCCTGGGATAAAGAGGGCCACTTTTATAATATCTCAGGTTTTGACACTATTACTTGGTGACTTTATTTTTTTTAATTGTACTTATTTATTTGTTTATTTGGTGACTTTATTTTTAAGAGAAAGAACTTATTTGGAGCTCCCTTCAAATCTCCAGAAGATAGTTAAGGATTACTCCTCATTATTTAAGCATAGGAAACTGATACCAGTGCAGACTTCTTATACCCTAATGATTTTCTGGGTACCTGGAATCCCATGATTCAGACCAAGAACAATCATTGAAAAGGATTTAGAAGGGTCAGTGGGGTGAAATGTATTTAAGTAACTGAAAAAAACATTTGCAACAATTTTAAGTTGGTTAAGCTTTGTGCTGTCTGTTTAGAGCACCATCAATTTGAACATGTTCTCTTTAGGCTGATTCTCTCCTATGGTTTTCCCTATGTGTTATAACAATAATTTTACTCAGAGATCTCTCCCCATCTCCCCCTTATCACACAATCAAATCCTGGATGAGTTCTGAGGAGAAATAGCAGCTTACAGATTTTACAAATGTTTTCCACCCTGAGGAAGTTGAACCCGGAGGGCTTTCAATATATCATTTAAAACCAGATGTAAGCTCAGAGAAATAGCTCAACTGGTAGAATACCTGCAGGCTTGAGCTTTGATACCCGGCACCGCATATATCCAAGTGGCACTGACTTTTCTACTTTGTTTTCTTTGTCTCGTGTGAATATCCCCCCTCCAAATATAATAACCAAAGTAAATCTTTTCATAACATGCAAGACTTTCAATGACTTGATAGCAAATATTCCAAATTCTTAAGCGGTCTTATCACTGGGGTATGGAATAATAGTGAATCCTTTTTTCTTACAGTTTCTGAATTTCTCAGAATTTCTGTACTCATTTTATATTAACAGCAGAACAGCAAAACATGGTGGATTATACCAAAGTAAAGGACTGGGATGGGGGTTAGGGGGCTTTCAGGTCCTGGGATCTGATGGTGGAGGAAAACTTAAGCTGAGGGGGGAGTGTTTTTCAGAAAACTGAGACATTTGACACATGGACCGACTACTGTATTGACTATAAACCATTAAGCCCTCATCAGTCATGAAAACACGATTCAGCCTGTAAAACAGTACATATTTTTCAAAGAATGTTTAAAAATCACTTTTGTAAAAAATAATGTAGACTTGCAAGCACTTCTTTTCATTTGTGGAATGTGAAGTATATTTTGGATCAAAGCATGGAACGCTCTGGACAATGTGAACTCTAGCAAGGAGCTGTACCTGCATCCCTACACTGTGCCCAAAATTGGGCTGAATCTAGTCCCCTAAGTTAGGAGAAAGAACCAAAGCCCATTTCTCTGCTTACTCGTACACACAAAAGTGAAAGTAGCCCCCTTGGCATCTAGGGTCGCATGTGTGGGACTGTGATCATTCAGAGGTATGTTCAGGGTTTTGTTATGGGAGTCCTCTTTGAAGGGGAAGAGGGGAACCCTCAGGAGACAGCTCACGGCTGCCCAGGGATGACTTGTTGACTTCTTAGCAGAGCCGTGGCTGTTCAGGTGGGAGCTGTTGCAATGACTTGATGAGTTATTCCCATCATCATGTGTACCAAACAGAACAACATGTCTTTGAGTGTTTGCTTCCTTTGTTTTTGGCCTCCAGGGTTATCACTGGGGCTCAGTGCCACCACTACAAATCCACTGCTCCTGGTGGCCAGTTTTCCCATTTTATTGAGTAGGACAGAGAAATTGAGAGAGGAGGGAGACAGAGAGAAAGAGAGATACCTGCTTCACTGCATGTGAAACTCCCCCTTGTAGATAGGGAGTGTGTGGGGGCACAAACCCAGATCCTTGTGCTTAGTACTATGTGTACCTAACCAGGTGCACCACTGTTCAACCCCCCAAGGATTTGTTTCCTTAAAGCCATCTTCTTGGTGGGGATAAGCTGAACTTTAGCCAGATTCTCTAAAAGAATTTTTTTTTGCACCATAACAATTCTAAAAAAAAAAAAACACAATTGTTTCGTAGAAAAGTGTGAAGCAATACATGTGACAGGCAGGGAGTGACAGGCACATTGAGCAAGGGACCCTTGGTGCTGAGAGCATGGATGGATGGGTAGAGAGTTTTCTAGCAACATGAAGTGCATGTATGGAACAGATATTCACAGGACTGTGGGGAGAAAACTATCAGAACAACTTTTTTTTTTTTAGAGCACTGAGACGTTGCCACAGGATTCCAAAGAAGAGGCATGAGTTACAGAGGGGAACTGAGCAAAAACAGTCAGTGTGACCACATGTGTGACTTGGCCTTTGCTGTTTGGCTGTCTGTCTGTACAACCCAGGTTGGGAGGACAGAGAACCTAAGGCCAGCCTGGCTGAGAATCGGCTCTTCTAACAAGACCTTCTGCTGAGATGTATTATCCCATTACTTAAAAAAAATTTTAATTGTCTTTATTTATTGGATAGAGACAGGCAGAAATCGAGAGGAAAGGGGAGATGGAGAAGGAGAGGGACAGAGACACCTGCAGGCCTGCCTCACTGCTCACAAAGCTCCCCTGCAGGTGGGGAGCGGGCCCTTGTGCATTGGAGCATGTGTGCTCAACCCATTACTTATTTTTTCTTTGACACACACACACACACACACACACACACACACACACACACACACACACACACACACACACACGGAGAGAGAGAGGGGAGAGAGAGAGAGAGAGAGAGAGAGTTGTCAGAGCATCACTCTGGCTTACGCAGTCCCAGGGGTGGAAGCTAGGGCCTCACTCAGGCAAGCCCTGTGTCATATCTGCTGACTCACCTCCATCTCCTGTCCACTGTCCTCTTCTATTTTCAAAAATAACATTTGTGTTCCTTTTGGGTGAATTTCATGATAGAAACATCTTACAAAGAATCTGTGAGTTACAGAAAAAGACTGAAAAGCCAGTGTAGTATGGGAAATTATTCTCAGGTTGAAGTTGAAGAATTGCCCAAGAGAAGGCCTCACCTTGGCGTCTGCAAGTGACACCTGCCGCCTGCCACCAGCCGCCTCCTCAGGGCCTTGCTTAGAGTAATCTTCCCAGTCCAGTGAAATGATCTTTCTTCCTTGAATCATCTTCTTAATCTTTCAGTTGCTCCATTTATCAGAACTCAAAGTTGTTCTTGAATTTCTTGTGTTCATTTGAGGTTTTGATAACACAACTATTTGCTTTATGTCCTGTCTATCTTAATGTATTTCCCTACCTACCTACCTACCTACCTACCTACCTACCTACCTACCTACCTACCGGCCTACCATCATCAATCGTTTATCCATCTACCTACCAAAAGTTGTAACCCAGTACTAGAACTATACCAGACTAATTCAGGGAAAACAAAACAAACAACCTCAGGTCTACATACCAAGTTCTTTCCCCCTAAAATGTTTGTAAAGGTTCTGACTCAGTGGTATTAAAAAATACTTTCCCCTTTCTAATGTGGAAAACAAGGCCATTAGCTGTTCCTTGTTCCTTGGTAATTTTCCACATGTCACTCATCCTATCTTGGAACTAACTCCCCAGCCTCAGACCAAAACCCTCTGCTGGTGTATGACTTTTCCCATGTGACCCTTTAAATAAATTCTAAGATTTTTCCCATAATTAATTAATCTCAGAAATCAAAATGAAGCATGTCACCAGGGTCTTATTTAGAGCCAAGACACTTATTGGCTATTATCCAGCCTTCTTCTTTCTAAATTAAACAACCCAGACACGACACTCACCAGCCTTGCCCCATGATGGTGGGTGTCCTCTCCAGACAACTAGGCATGTTGAAGGGCCTGCTGTCCCTGCTCCAGACAGGACCACTTTCATATTTAACTCTGATGATGCATATGATTTTTTCCCTCTAAAAACTCATATTATTGCAGAAAAAAAAAAACCCACAAGCCTAGCTCATGTAGGCAGTGCACTCTTTGTCATGTGCACGACCCAGATTCCAGCCCCGTCTCCACTGCAGTGAAGTGAGCTTCCATGCTGTGGTCTTGCTCATTCTCTCTCTCTGCACTCCTATTTCTATATAAAAAATAATTAAAAATATATAGGATCTAGGGTGGGGGTATAGCATAATGGCTATGCAAAGAGACTCTCCTGCCTGAGGCTCTGAAGTCTCAGGTTCAATCCCAGCAGAGCAAGTTTCTGGTAAAAAAAAAAAAAATTAAAAGAATATATAGGATCTATCTTGTCAGAAAAAGAGGTAGCAGAGGTCTGCTTGGTTATATGCTGTATTAGGAACCAAATCCTGGACTTTAGTCATAAAAAACACATGCTCCACCACTGAATTACCTCCTCAGCTGGGATTTTTAACTTTTTTTTTCCTTTTGTTGCCCTTGTTGTTTAACATTGTTGTGATTATTGATGTCGTTGTTGGTGGATAGGAAAGAGAGAAATGGAGAGAGGAGGGGAAGACAGAGAGGAGGAGAGAAAGACCTGTGGACCTTACTTCACCGCCTGTGAAGCGACTCTCCTGCAGGTGGGGAGCCAGGGGCTCCAACCGGGATCCTTACACCGGTCCTTGCCCTTTGTGCTACCTGTGTTTAACCTGCTGCGCCACCGCCAAACTCCTGATTTTTAACTTTTTGAAAAAGATTTATTTATGAGAGAGAGAGAGAGAGAAAGAGAGAGAGAGAGAGAAACCAGAATACTGCTCAGTTCTGGCACATGGCTGTTTAGTGGCTCAAACCCGGGGTCTCAGGCATGCCTGTCTGTCCTCTACCTGCTGGCCTAGCGCTCCAGCCCTATTTTCCTTTTTTTCAAATAATCTAAACTATAGCAGCTGAAAATCTGCAGCTGAAAATCTGCTTTCAGAGCCTGCCTCTTTGGACCTGGCTGCAATTTAGTGTGGAACTAGCCCTTCCTGACTTTCAGGTGAATTCACTTGATCTCGCATGACTCAGCCTTTCCTCACCTGGGCTGCCCAGCCAGGCTCAAGGATGCTGGGACAGAAGCTGATCTGAGGTAGGAGCCAGTCAAACACAGAGCCTAGTCGTGTGTGTGTGTGTGTGTGGGGGGGGGGGGGCAGACAGAGAAAGAGGCAGAGTGCATTCTCAAGCCACACTTGAAGTTGCCCCTTTAAAAAAAATTAAGTCTCTCTTCTGAGATAAAAATTATGTATAACTAAGAATATAACATGTCTTCCTAATCTCCTTCCCAGGGAAGAATTTTTTCCTTTTCTTTCTTTCTCCTTCCTATATTCTCTTCCTCTTCACTTCTCCCTCCCTCCCTTCCTTGCTCCCTTCCTTCCTCCCTTCCTCCCTCCCTTCCTTCCTTCCTTCCTTCCTTCCTTCCTTCCTTCCTTCCTTCCTTCCTTCCTTCCTTCCTTCCTCCCTCCCTCCCTCCCTCCCTCCCTCCCTCCCTCCCTCCCTCCCTTCCTTCCTTCCTCCCTCCCTCCCTCCCTCCCTCCCTCCCTCCCTCCCTCCCTCCCTTCCTTCCTTCCTTCCTTCCTTCCTTCCTTCCTCCCTTCCTTCCTTCCTCACTTCCTTCCTCCCTTCCTTCCTTCCTCACTTCCTTCTTCCTCCTTCCCTTTATTCCTTTCTCACTTCTTCCCTCCCTCTCTTCCTCCGTCCCTCCTTTCCTCCCTTCCCAGCACTCACACTCCACTAAAGCAGAGGACTGTTTTGCAAGCGGGGACACAGCTCCATTGCACCTGCTGTCAGGAAGCCTGACCCGCTGCTGCCCGTCCTGAGAAGCCTGCAGCCCCTGGGAAACTCTAGCCAGCAGGAGTGACACCTCAGAGTCATCCAAAGGCTGACTCTGGTTTCCTCCCCTCCCCTGTTTCTGTCACTTTTTCCTCTCTGTCTTTGCCCCCCTTGATTGTGTCACCATCCTCTCTGTTTTTCTCTCAATCACACACTTTTCCTCCCTTCCCCCACTGAAGCCTCTGGGTTTCTATTGAAAACATCTGGGGGGGTGGCTGGTGGAGGCTCATCAGGGAAAGTACATACATTACTGTGCTTGGACTCAAGTTGGAACTCCTGGCCACCACACGGGAAGCGTCAGAGGTGGTGGAGCAGTGCTGTGGCATCTCTCTTTCTTGGTATCTCTGTCTCTCACCCTTTTTCACAAGAAAGAGAAAAAGACCTCTAGGAGGGGTAGATTCCTGCAGGCACTACTCCCCTTGATAATGCTGGTGACAAAGACAGCCAAACAAAGACCATTTTATTCTTGAACATGTGTGAAGAGGATGGTGATTTGATAGATTTTTTTATTTAGTGATTTAATAATGATCAACAAGATTGTAAGATAAGAGGGGTATAATTCCACTGGATTCCCACCACCAGAGTTCCGTGTCCCATCCCCTCCACTGGAAGCTTTCCTATTCTTTATCCCTCTGGGAGTATGAACCCAGGATCATTGTGGGATGCAGAAGGCGGGAGGTCTGGCTTCTGTAATTGCTTCTCCGCTGGACATGGGTGTTGGAAGGTGGATCTACACCCCCAGCCTGTCTCTCTCTTGTTCTAGTGGGGCAGGGTTCTGTTAGGTGGGGTTCCAGGACACATTGTTGAGGTAGGTCTACCCAAGGAATTCAGGTTGGTGTCATGGTAGCATCAGCAACTTGGTGATGAAAGGCAGTAAGATATAAAGCAGGGCAAATTGTTTAAAAACCAAGAACCTTAAGGTAGGAATAGAGCAAAAGGAACTAAGAATGTTTGTGGGGGAAGAAGCTAAGAAGTCTATTTTAGATATATTCCAAGGGGTCCGTGACCTTAGCCATTTTTACCTGAGCCTGACAGCTAACTAACACGCAGGTGGACTAAAAGTATTGTCTGGGGAGATGATGTCAGAGCTAAGAATAGAACTAGAAAGCTGGATCTGGGCAGAGAGCAGCTCCCAAACATGAGGAAAGTATACAAATACAATTAACTGTTTATCCCATCGATCTGCCCTAGGGCCCATGTCTATTCATACTCAGCACAGGAACCCGTGTGACCTCAGAGTCCCTGTCAGTCGGAGCTCTCAGTCTATGGTCACAGCTGGGAACATTCTAGGCTGCACTCACTTCAGGACTCGCCTTCCTTGAGTGGCAAGGATGTCCACGTTTTTTTTTTTTGGATGTTCATGTTTTTAAAGAAGAATTATTAAAGAAGCGAGTCAGGGGGTTAAGGACAACTGCTGAATGGTTTCATTCATACGCAGAATACAGGGAACTGAGTATATCAATGAGGAAAAAATGTCAATCTATTTCCAAGACTGTGGGAGAAATACAATGGCTATCTATAAGGGTAGGGCTGGGGACCTCTGGTGATGGGAGTAGTGAAAAAAATTTAATTAAATTTTAAAAATCTCTCTCTCTCTAAAAAAAATTGCTTCTATTTTTTCTACTATAAGTCAGAAAGAAAAATGTCTTTACCAGAGACTACAGAATTACCAACTGGGGGGCCAGGCGGTGACACTTCCGGTTAAGCACGCATATCACCAGTGTGCAAGGACCCGGGTTCAAGTCATTTTTCCCCACCTGCAGGAGGAAAACTTCATGAGTAGTGAGACAGGTCTGCAGGTGTCTCTCTTTCTCCCTTTCTATCTCCCCTTTCTTCTCAATTTCTCTCTGGCCTGTCAAATAAAAATAAAGAAATAAAGAAAGAAAGTAGAAATAAAGAAAAAAGGGAGGAGGGATAAATGGCCACCAGGATCAGTGGATTCATAGTGCTGGCAATGAGCCCCAGCGATAACCCTGAAGGCAAAAAAGAAAAAAAAAAGATAAAAAATAAAGAATTATCATTTAGAAACTATGTGAAAGGGGGCCAGGTGGCAGTGCAGCAGGATCCCGGTTCAAGCCCCTGGCTCCCCACCTTCAGGGGGGTTGCTTCACAGGCAGTGAAGCAGGTCTGCAGATATCTATCTTTCTTTCCGCCTCTCTGTCTTCCCGTCCTCAATTCTCTCTGCCCTATCCAACAGCAATAATAAGAACAACAAGGGCAAAATAATGAGAAAAATGGCCATCAGCCATCAGGAACAGTGGATTTGTAGTGCAGGCACCCAGCCCCTGAAATAACCCTGGAGGCAAAAAAAGAAAGAAAGAAAAAGAAAATGTGTGATATATCCAAAGGCTCTTCTGTGAATTTTTTATGAGATTCTTAAGATAAAAGTAGAAAGCAATTATCATGAGCCTTAAATGGGATAGTGACCTTTGGCTAGGCTTCCCAGATTAACAGATTAAATTAGTACTAGTTGAAATTTCAGGTAAGCAAAGACGATTTAAAACAAGTATATAGTTTTGCAATGTTGATCATACATAGAGAGAGAGACAGATAGATAGATACACACACATACATATTTGTGGTTGATCTGAAACGCAAATTGAACTAAGTGTTCAGTGTTTTAAGATGGGCTCTCTGATATATTCCTATTCCTGTATACAGATGTGTATTTCCATTTAGGGGCTAATTGTTTTTAGAGTTCTTAGTTGTTTCTATATTTGAAACTGCCTGGTGCAATTTCCTGTTGAGATTTAACTATTCCTAAGAAGGAACCTCAGATAAAGGTAAATGACTAAGAAAAAAAAAACAACTAGCATGACAAGTAGTACATTTCGCTTCCTCCTAATACTCCAGCCTAAGACCATGAATGTGAACAGCAGATTTCTTATTTGTTCCCCAACCCCAAACACACATACTGATTCTAAATGTAAAGAATGAGCCCACTGCAATTCTTTCCTTGGGGTTATGGTTTATTTCACTTCCTTCTGATTCTCTCTAAAACACAGCCAATTTATTGGGGCAAACAATTCCCTACCAGCTAGCATTCGTTTCCCCCAGAGATACGCAAGAGGCAGCATTTCTGAGCTGCTTATAAAAGTGACTTAGAGCCGACAGGGTGGCGGGCTGTTTCTCCTCCCTCACTTCTCTCTTGTTTGAGCACCAGACAGCTGGGGAAGCCACTTGTGTGAACGACGGTGGTGGAAAACGCCAGCAACCCTTGTGCCCTTGCCAGTCTGCCGAGTCCTTCTTTCGAGCGTTCCTTACGAAATGGCTTAAGCTGGTCGGATGCTCTCTGCCGCCCCCCACACCAGTAAAGTAGGGACTGTCACTGTGCCCAGCTCACTTCGCTGAGGTGCCTGCCGGCCAGCTCCCTCTATGGAAAGCACCTGCCATCGGGGTGGTAATTGACACAGTATTAGCACAGATGCTTTGTCCAGGTCCTCTTAGTTTTTACCTCGTGTCCCTTTCCTGTTCCAGGATCCTATCCAGGATATCATGTGACATTCAGTCATTGTGTCCACTTAGGCTCCACAGATTGGCCGTGTGTGTGTGTGTGTGTGTCTAAGATAGCTTGGAGGTGGAATGAACAGGCATTAGAAGATGAAAGAGGGAGTCGGGCGGTGGCACAGTGAGTTAAGCGCACATGGCGCAAATAGCAAGGACCTGTGTAAGGATCCCAGTTCGAGCCCCCGGCTCCCCACCTGCAGAGGAGTCGCTTCACAAGCAGTGAAGCAGGTCTGCAGGTGTCTGTCTTTCTCTCCCCCTCTCTGTCTTCCCCTCCTCTCTTCATTTCTCCCTGTCCTATCCAACAACAATGACATTAATAACCACAACAATGTTAAACAACAAGGGCAACAAAAGGGAAAATAAATAAATATTAAAAAAAAAAAAAGATGAGAGAGAGATGGTCTGAGATCTGTCCGCTGCAGCTCTTGGCTCTGCAGAGGCGAGGAATCCCCCAGATGGAGCCCTGGCTGAGGTCCTCCTTGTCACACCTCCTCTCCTCTGTGTGGTGCCAACAGCCGGGCTTTCTCTGTATCTCACACCCTGGAATGCCTTCCTGCCAGCCTGCACGTCAGAGGTGGAGCCCCATATTGAGCCGTTGCTTTAATAACAGCCTCGTAGAGATAGGATTCCTATCAGCACACCGGATGCAAGAGCCACTGCTCCATGGATCTGCTCCGTTAATATCCAAAGTCTGTTGTCCTCGTCACAGTACGAGGTGTCAAGAATGATTCATTTCTGAAAAAAAAGACTCTCACACCTAAGGCTCCAAAGTCCCAGGTTCAATCCCCTGCACCACACAAGCCAGAGCTGAGCAGTGCTCTGGTAATGATAATAATAAATTAAAAGGGGAGTCAGGTTGTAACACAGCGGGTTAAGCGCACGTGGCGCAAAGTGCAAGGACCCAGGTAAGGATCCCGGTTCGAGCCCCCAGCTCCCCACCTGCAGGGTGGTCGCTTCACAGGCGGTGAAGCAGGTCTGCAGGTGTCTGTCTTTCTCTCCCCCTCTCTGTTTTCCCTTCCTCTCTCCATTTCTCTCTGTCCTATCCAACAACAATGGCATTAATAACAACAATAATAATAACAACAAGAGCAAGAAGGGCAACAAAAGGGAATAAATAAATATTTAAAATAATAATAATAAATTAAAAAAATAAAAAAGAATGAATCATTAGGAGCCAGTGAATAGCTCACTTGATTTGTGCATTGTTTTGCCATATGCACAACTCAGACTGCAGCCCAGCCTCCCCAATCCCACCCCCTAGACACACGCAATAAAGGAAGCTTCTGTGATGTGGTCCTTTTCACCCTCTGCCTCTTTGTCTCTGTCTCTGTCTCTCTCTATCTGAAAAAGTCATTCTGGGGGAGTCAGGTCAGTAGTAGTGGTTAAGTGCATGTGGAACGGGCATAAGGATCCCGCTTCAAGCTCTGTAAGCGCAAGGACCGACGTTGAGGATCCCGGTTCAAGCCCCCAGCTCCCCTCCTGCAGGGGGGTCGCTTCACAGGTGGTGAAGCAGGTCTGCAGGTGTCTATCTTTCTCTCCCTCTCTGTCTTCCCCTCCTCTCTCCATTTCTCTCGGTCCTGTCTAACAATGATGACATCAATAATGCCACCTGGCAGTTGTCTCTCATCTCTTTACTCATTTCACTAAGCATCATCCCTTCCGGTTTTATCCATTTGGTCCCAAAGGACACAATCTCATCTTTGATGACAGAGTCGTATTCCATGGAGTCTATATCCCATCACTTCTTTAGCCAGTCATCTGCTGATGGGCATCTAGGCTGCGTCCACTCTCCGGCTGTTGTGAACAACACAGCTGTGAGCACGGGGCTGCGTGTGTCCCTTCTAGTTAGTGTCTGAGTGTCCACCAGATAAAGCCTCCGAGTGGGCTTGTGGGTCATGAGGTGACTCCATGTCTGTCTGTTGAAGGACTGTCCACACAGTCTCCACAGGGGCAGCCCTAGTGTGCACTAAGGAACTCTATAATAGGAGTAAATATTATTTACAAAGAAAACAGAAACTAAGGAGGGAGCAGTAGCTGCTTCTTTCTAGTGTATGGAGTGTACCGAGCATTTTAAGGAAGCATTTGGCAGAAGGACAAAAACAATCAAGGACCTCAGAGCCACAGGTGCAGCCTGTCTTGTGCTGGAGGAGGGAGGAGGGAGCACAGGAAGGTATGGCTGGAGGTCTAGGCCGTCGTTTCTCCCCATTACCCACTCATGGCCAGGCCTTGTTCAGGGAGTCAGCACTTTTAAAAAGAAAAAAAAGGACTGGGGGCTGGTGGTGATGCAGCTGGCTGAGTGCACACGTTACAGTGCAGAAGGACTTGGGTTCAAGCCCTTTTTCCCCAGCTTCAGGGGAGAAGCTTCCTGAATGGTAAAGCAGGGCTGCAGGTATCTCTCTTTATCTCTCTATCTCTATCTTTCCCTTTCCTCTTAACTTTTCTCTGTCTTTATTAAAAACAAATAAAAGAATATTTTTAAACACTTTAAAATATTTTTTAAAAATGCCTTTCCGTTTTCTTCTCAAGTTCATTGTTACTGAACAATGGAGAACCAAAAGGGAGTGCCACCAGGCTTCTGCCACCAGGCTCACACCTCCTTTACTTCCTTTTGTTCCTGTTTCCTCTCTAAGAATCAGCCCCAGAATCCCACAGGCAACTGGAGTACAGTAGCTGTTGGTGGTTGACTGATTTCTCTGTCTGCTGGGAACATTGTGCTGACTCTTGAGAGCAGACTCTCAGTAAGCAATCTGTGAAATGCAAGTCACCATCGTCCCTCAGGAAGGTGAGCATCATAGGAGGGTGTGGCCCATGCCACGTGGCCGGAAGTGGCTTCTGTCAAGAATGTACTTGCGGGTGTGCACCTCCAGGGAGGTCCTTGACAATGAACGGCAGCCCTGACAAGTGTGTGGTTGGGAAGCAGGGTTCTCTAGCTGCGCAGAGTCTGAGGAAATAGCCAGAAAAGGAGGGTAGACTCTTTCTTGCTGGAGATGTTTTCAAACAGACCAGCAGCTGCTCTGTCTCAAGTAGTGGGACCCAGAGCTGGCGTGCAGGCGCTGAATCCCGGGGGCACAGAGACAGCGTCCTGGGAGCAGAGAGATAGCATCATTTCAGCCCTTGGGGAGGCCTGGCAAGGCCAACCGCCCGCAGAAATCCTCTGTCCACATGAATCTTAGCATTTGCCCCCGGGACACCATATAGATGGCATTTTCTCTCCTTCTTTCCTTCTTCCTTTCTTTAGAAAGACAGAGGAGAAGATGAGGGGAAAGGGGGTGAGAGGAGAGACTGCAGAATGACCAGCATCCATGGAGGTGCCTGGTACCTCTGCTAATGCCCCTGCTTGGTGCTGGGCCTGGAGTCCAGGACCTCACGCATAGTTGGGGCATGCACTCTACTAAGTCATCCTTAAATACTTTCTCACTTGCTTATGTGCTTATCTGAGAAAGCAGGCCCCACTAACTCTGGCATATGGCAGCCTCCAAGGTTAAACCTGCCAGAGTTGAACCCCCACAACGTGGAAAGACAAGGAAGCTCATCCTCAGATAACATCGGCTAGAAGCTGACCTGGTGACAATCCGTAAGGACTCAAGGATGCTGGACGCCCTCTATCATTATTTCTTTTGAAGATAAAAGAGAATACAAAACTTGGCAAGTTTTTTTTCTTCCCATTGTAGGATTTGACTTTGGCAATTTAAAGAGTTTCTTGGCATCTTGAGTCGTACAATGTCCCACTTCATCTCAGGCCCTGCTTCAGTGCTTTCTGGAATCTCTCAGTTCTCCTAGAATTTAAGTACTTAACTTCTGTCTATTTCTTGGTCCTGTTTTTACACATCTTTCCCCTGAAGCAATGAATGATTCCTGCTCAAGCCCAGGGCATTCCAGAAAGGAAAAAGAAAAAAAAAAAAAAAAAAAGCAAAAAGGTCAGCATCTAGAGATAAACTGTGTATTCCCGGACACTGGTGTCCCTTGGCGTGACTCAAATCAAGCAGGGAGATCTGAGGAGCTAACAGCAAAATTGCAAAGCTAAGATGTGTCTCATCAGGGATCTGAGCTGTGTCTCTGTCCTGCCGAGGGCAAAGTGGGTCTACTGGTCTTACAGATTGCACGGCCAGTACCATGCATGTTTCAGAACCTGCTTTGCTATAACTAGCACAGCTGGCTGCAGAACATCTGGAACACTGTAGACGTTAGACAGAGAGATAGACATCCCTTCCCCTTCTAGTACACAGGTAGCGTTGCTGATGACATTTTGGGGAACTTCTCTCTAGGTTTTTTATATGGATTATGAGGTACCATTACCTTTGAAATTTTATTTATTTCTTTATTGACTACAGACAAAGAGGAATCGAGAGGGAGTGGGAAATAGAGAAGGAGAAAGAGGAGCCAGGCTGAGTGCACTCATTACAGTGTGCAAGGACCCGGGTCCCCACCTGCAAGAGGAAAGCTTCATGAGTGGTAGAGCAGGGCTGCAGGTGTCTTTCTGTCTGTCTGTCTGTCTCTCTCTCTCTCTCTATCTCCCCCTTTCCTCTGAATGTCTCTCTCTCTCTCTCTATCCAAAAATAAATAAAGATTAAAAAAGAAAGAAGAGCACAAATTTAAAGAGAGAGGGAGGGAGGGAGACATCGGCAGCCCTGCTTTACAGCTTCAGAAGCTTTCCCTCTGCTGGTAGGGACTAGGGCCTTGAACCTAGGTCCTTGAGCACAGGAACCTGTGCACTCAACCAGGTATGTCATCACCTGGCACCCTGAGGTACCACTCCTGAGTCAAGTGCTTTGCTGTTGTCACTCCTGTGCTTCCCCCAGAACTGCTACCTTCTTGCCAGCCGCCCCTCTGATGCTTGCCTGAGTCTGTATTCAGTCTTTTCTGTAAATAGCAATGCAGTCACTGCTCCTGTGAGATGTTCTCTGATTCGTTTTCGGACCTACTTTGACTAGGCAAACTTCCAATCTTTCTCTCCATGAAGTTCAATTCTCGGCCACATTCATTTCTTCTACCAAAATGTTCCTTTACATGTGACTTAACAGAATAAAGTCCTGCTTATGTTTGCAAGTTTGATAATAATAATGACAAAGAATGACATTTCCTTTTGCTTTAGATGTATTTGGTAGTCAGAGATCTCTGGCAAACCAGAATGTGTCGGGCACATTTGTCAGGGAACAGGGTAATAGAACACCACATGTGACATGAGAGGTCCTAGACTGAAAGGGGAAACACTGGGGACGGTGTTGTTGGGACAAGTCACAGAATTGCGATGGGGACTTTAGAAAATGTACAGTGGAAAAAATGTAAAATGTAAAATGCAAATGTAAAAAATGTACAATGTACACCACACAAAAGCTACCATTTTAGTCACTAGCAAAATAAGTGTATTTGATAAATAGTGAGCTGAATATGGTTTTAAATACCACTTTTATGTATTTTCCTCAGCTGATTTGTGTCACTTTTTAGATTTTCCAACTGAAAATTTGGTGCCCAAGTGACTTTTAAAAAATCTTTAAAAATTAATCAGTAGGGCGGAGGGTAGATAGCATAATGGTTATGCAAACAGACTCCCATACATGAGGCTCCAAAGTCCCAGGTTCAATCCCCCGCACCACCATAAGCCAGAGCTGAACAGTGCTCTGGTTAAAAAAAAAAATTAATCAACATATTTATTATTGGATAGAGACAGGAATTGAGAGGAGAGGGAAAGATAGAGAGAGAGAGACAGAGAGACACCTGCAGCTCTGCTTCACCACTCTTGAAGCTTTCCCCCTGCAGGTGGGGGCTGGGGGCTTGAACCTGGGTCCTTACACACTGTAATGTGAGCACTTAACCAGGTGTGCCATTGCCTGGCCCTCAAGTGACCTTTTAATGTATGACCGTAAGTTGAAGATAAACATACAGATAAATGGAGAAGATACTACACTTGTAAAATCAAATGCACTGATGAAAGTAGATCTATGAAGTCTGGACTGTCTTAGAGGGTTAGAGAGGTAGCTGAAGGGTAGAGCAGGGGTGAGTCTGGGGTTAAGTCCCCTGGAGCAGCAGGTAGGCTCTGTGGCTCTGTGGGTGTGCTTTCCTGTCTCTCTTCCTCTCCTGCCCTACCTCCCTTCCTCCTCCTCCTCTCTAAAATGGAAAAGAGGGGGCCGGGTGGTGGTATACTTGGTTGAGTGCACATGTAATCGTGTGCAAGGACCCTGGCTGAAGACCTCAGTCCCCATCTGCAGGGGGAAAGCTTTGCAAGTGGTGAAGCAGGTCTGCAAGTCTGTCTCTTTCTCTCTCTCTTTCCTCTCCTCTCAATTTCTGGCTGTCTCTATCCAATTAAATAAAGATTATATATATGTATAAAATAAAATGGAAAAGATTTGGGCTGGGGGGTTGGATCAATGTTAATACACACATGTAAAACCTTTGGCTTTCATGTTAGGTACCACAATAAAAAAAAGACCCCTAAACCACCTACCCCACCCCACCCCACCCCAAAGAGTGATTAGCAGACTCCTGTCATGGTGAGATGGGACATTTTACCCAGGTGTCAATGATTGTACTGTCAACTATTAATCCCCCAATACAATGATTTTCACAATGAGAAAAAAATATCTTGGAAGTTAAGACAACCTTTAGGATATCCTGAGCAGAATCACCAGTTCTACATAGGGTGCTGCTCTGGCCACTCTTGTTCATGGCGGTTGGAGACCATTCTGTGAGGGGTGGGGAGCACATGCTGTGAACCAGAGAATTTGAACAGGAAACTTGGCAACATTTAGTGTCTACTTGGTGATAGAAACAATTTTTTTCTTTTCTTCTCTTTTCTTTTCTTTTTTTTTTTTTATTTCTGTCTTTTTTTTTTTTTTTGCTACTTCCTGATGATAATGCCATTTGGATACTGTGAATATTTGACAGATAATAAAAAGTAGCAGAGTAAAATGGAATGCTGGACCATAGTCTGGGTGGGTGAATAAATAAATGATCTGTATTCTAAGAAAACAATCAGGGGCCAGGCAGTGGCACCCCTGTTGAAGTGCATTACAGTGCAGAGGGACTCGGGTTCAAGCCCCCACTCCCACCTGCAGAGTGGTGAAGCAGGGTTGCAGGTGTTTCTCTGTCTCTCTCCCTCTCTCTCTCCCTCTCTTCTCAATTTCTCTATATCTCTATCCAATAATAAATAAATAAATTTTTTAAAAAGAAAGAAAACAGTCAAATGCAATTATTTATAAATATCTTTTTCCTCCTTCCAGGCTGTAGACTGCCTATAGAAAAAAGTATGTAGACTTAGTAGGATGATCTCTGAAGCCTTTTTCTCTTTCTTTCTTGAAGATAACCAGGTGCAAACACTCAAGGATTTCAAGGCATGATTTGCCAAAGAAAACATTGCTGTGAATGCTCTTCTCTACTTAACTGACTGAACTCACAACAGAGAGAGTAGGAGTAGATGGAAAATATAAATTTGGGAAGAGCTGTGGGTGGCAGAGAGATTGAAGGATCACAGAGGAATTGTTCTCCTTAAAATTTAGCCAGAGGGACAAAATGATGTGAAGAAAGCAAACAAAACAAAAACAAAACAAACAAACAAAAAAAAAACCAGCAGCCAGTGTTTGAAACCAAGCGAGGCGTCTACAGGCTTCCAGAACCATCCCCAGAGCTAAACAAATCATTGCAAATTAAAAAGGAGATTCAGGGAAATGCTCATGATTTTTTTTCTTCTTGGAAGAATGTCCTGGGACCATCATTGTCGAGAGCAAATTCTGGAAAAGTATCTCTGAGGTTTCAGTGGCATGGTGACTGGAGGATTTAGAAGGCAAGAGACAGAGGATGTCTGAACCAAGACTAGTGGTTCACAAATCTAATACAGAAAAGCTCGGGACTTGTCTCTTTATTCCTCTGGCCTGGTGGAAAGTCAGAGGATTGCTTGGTGGGTTTTTTGTTGTTGTTGTTTGTTTGTTTGTTTTTCCTTAAGTCACAAATAAAAATCTCTCAATAGGGGAGTGGTAGAGTGAGGAATATTAAGTCACATCAAATTACAGATAGAATTGCTCAATATTTTCACAGGAAATACAACAGCTTAGTGACCCCCAGAATAACAGAAAGCCTTTTAGGTCTCTTGGGCTGGGGTCAAACCACCTCCAAGGGCCAGAATCAGGCTGGCTTGAGACATAAGCATGGAAACACATGTTTTACACAGCACAGCAACACTACATGCTCCAAGTGAGAAGAGACATGACTGGAAAAATTCCTATACCCAGTGTCATTCAGGAGACAGCCTCAGCCAGGCCAGGATCCTGGAGATGAATCATTTCTGAAATGTCAACTGGATGATCTAATTCAATCAGCCAACAGTTGAAAGAAAACGGACATGGAGAGTTTGGGTCTGCCAGTTTTCAGTCTCACCAGCGCTCTCCTGAGTGGCCCTGAGGATTGATGCCTTGTGCAAGCAGACACACTCCACTTTCTCCTCTGCTGGCCAATGCTCTTTCCATCACACAACTTACAGGTGGCATTCTCTTCCTTGTGCAGCTCCTGTCTTGCTCTCCCATGTGGAGACATCCAGTTTCCCTCCCACTTGCAGCAGACCAGCGTTTTCTGGGCTCCGTATCACCACTTGCACTACAATTACAGGATGCACTGGTGGCCACTGTCTAGGCCAGCGGTGTAAATCCTCCTGGGCCCTGAGGATAAATACTAGAACAGTCACTCCCTCTCTTAAGTGAGGTTGGATACTTATTATATATATATATATATATATATATATATATATATATATATATATATATATATTATCCAAGAAGAAATGGTAAAAGTCTCCACAACATCCCCCTCCTCCCTATGAAGGAGTCAGAGGGGGAATATTCCTTTCTTTGCTTATCACATCAGTTAGTTTGCTTATCACATGTCAGTCAGACATGTCTCCCAGCAAAGTGTTCACAGAGCAAGAAACTGAAAAGAATGAACAATACATGAGCATTCTCCTCTTTGGTCAAGTAGGCCACTCAGTGGGACATTTATTTATTTATTTTTATATTATCTTTATTTATTTATTGGATAGAGACAGTCAGAAATTGACAAGGAAGGAGATGGCAGAAAGGGAGAGAGAATGAGAGACACCTGCAAAACTGCTTAACCACTTGCAAAGCTTTTCCCCTGCAGGTGGGAATCGGGGTCTCGAACCTGGGTCCTTGTGCATTGTAACAGGTAAGCCACCTCCTGGCCCCTCAGTGGAACTCTTTTCCTTACACTAAGTCACTGTTGTATGATAAGATGTCACCTGAAAACTCACTAAAGCTTCACACACACACACACACACACACACACACACACACACACACCAATGTTTCATAAGCCAATTGTTGACTCAGCCAAGTCGCCTTCTTCCGAGTTGGTTATGAAACCGTGTGATCCAGTTCCCATTGCTAGTAAGTCATGTCACACAAACCCTTACGAGCTGGTGCACTGGGGGAATCTTATTTTACAGTCACTCTCTAGGGCTATCACCATGTGGGACAAACCGCCATTTTCAGTTGTTACAGGGCAGGGTAGATGGCATCCAGTTCTCCCTTTCACATAAGCAAGTCTGATACCAATAGTGTCTTCTCATGCCCTCCCTAGATACCTGGCCACACATACTTGGAATCCTGATCCCAAACCTTGCATATCTGACAGAACTCACACCTAAAAGCTATTTCTCCACTTGAACTTGAAAGGGATCAAGTATAAGCAGTCAGAAGGCTAACACTGTGTGTGTGTATGTATGTATGCTGTTTCTGAGCCATTTAAACAAATTTCTATACATAATGGCCCTTTGTCCTTGTATGTTTCACAGGAATCAAGTACTGTCTTTATAGTTTCATATCAACTTTGACATCTAACACTGATATAATCCACTAATCTACCACCCTATTCCAGTGACTCAATTTCTTCCAGTTGGTTAAGAAATGTCTTTTCTGTTGTGTTTCTTCCTCCAGTAAAGGGTCTAATATAGAACCAGGCACTGCATTTAGTTTTGGTTTTTTTTCTTTTGGCTCCAGGGTTATTGCTAGGACTCGGTGCCGGCACTACGAATCCACTGCTCCTGGAAGCTATTTTTTTTCCCTCCATTTTTCTTGCCCTTGTTGCTTTTGTTGTTATTATTATTGTTATTGTTGTCATTAATGCCATTGTTGTTGGATATGTCAGAGAGAAATGGAGAGAGGAGGGGAAGACAGAGAGGAGGAGAGAAAGATAGACACCTGCAGACCTGCTTCCCCGCCTGTGAAGTGACTCCCCTGCAGGTGGGGAGCCGGGGGCTTGAACCGGGATCCTTATGCTAGTCCTTGCGGTTTGTGCCATATGCACTTAACCTGCTGCGCTACCGCTCGACTCCCTGCATTTAGTTTTTAACATCTCTTTAGTCTCCTTCAGACTGAAACATTTTCTAGTGCCTATCTTTGTCTGCCAGAATGCTCTTGACATTGACTCTAATTTTTATCATTTTTCTCTTCTAGGCTTCCTTTCTGGTCTATTGTTTCTCAACTATGTCCTATTCCTTACACTAGCTGTTTGAAATCTAGATATTGTTAATTATCATGAGTTCTTCCTTACTTCTGAGTATTTTTATTTCCTGAATATGATGTAGTATCTTTTGCCTTTCAGAATATTACTGAGCCTGTTTTTTTTTTTGTCCCTCTTATTATTTCCTTTATTTCCTCTGAGTTATTTCCATCCAAGATGACTTGTTTTCAAAAAAATCTATTTTATAACAGGGAGAAGGCAGAGTGTGCCTCTGGTGTGTGTGGTGTCAGGGACCAAACTCTGGGTCTCCTGAACACAAGCCCTGAGCTCTTCTGAGCCACCTCCTGGACTTGTTTTGATTTTGTTGCCTCCAGGGTTATCGCTGGGGCGTGGTGCCAGCACTATGAATCCACTGCTCCTGGAGGCCATTTCTTCCTTTTTATTGGATAGGACAGAGAGAAATTGAGAGAAGAGGGGGAGATAGAGAGGGAAAAAGAAAAATAGAAACCTGCAGACCTGCTTCACCACTTGTGAAGCTTCCCCACCCCTGCAGGTTTCCACCACACACACCAGATAGGCGTGCTGTGCCTTCTCCCTGTCATAAAATAAATAAATACGCTTTTTAAAAAAGACCTGGGGCCTCGAACCAGGATCCTTGCATGGGTCCTTGCGCTTCATACTATGTGCGCTTAAGCAGGTGCTCCGCTGCCTGACCCCCTTATTTTGATTTTTCAAATAAAAAAAGTCCCTCACTGTCGGGCTGAGCTTCATTGACGGGAGACAGATGACCCGGGACTCATGGCTGGGTTGTACGCAGTATCTCTTTATTCATGCAGGATGCGGCACAATCTATACCAAGCTAAGCTAAACTAATCTAAAAACTACAAATAATCTTGTCCTTATAAATATACTAGCCCAGTAGGGTGGGAACAGGATGCGACGCAGAGAGGGTGGAGAGAAAAGTGACTGGTGAAAATCAAAGTGTGACAAGGAGAGGGGGCAGAGCAAAAACATATCATGAACCAGTGGGGATTGAACCAATGCCCTGCAGTGGTTATGTAAATAGAATATAGTGGTTATGTAAATAGAATACAGTGGTTATGTAAATAGAATACAGTGGTTATGTAATAGAATGAAGTGGTTATGTAAATAGAATAGTGTTAAGCAGGGGGGATTAAACCAAATGAAACAGAAGAGGTTTTAGAAGCATACCGACACCTCACCTTCATAGTGATGCACCCGCCCCAGTGTCTAGTGGCTGTGTCCCTTGTATGTAGAGCGAGGTGGTGTGGGGTGAGGCATGTCTGTGGCCTCACTGGGCAGCACAGATGCGTCCCATTGAGGCTCCTTCTTTGTAAGTTGTACAAGTTTGTTTCTCTCTTGAAATGGTTTCTGGGGGGGGGGGACCCAATAGTCAGCTTTCGGGGAAGCAGCACAAGTATGGAGGTGGAAGGACGGGATCTGACGGTTTAGTTGGAGGGATACAGTAGCTTGGGTATTGGAGAGGAAGCCACCAACTTCCCACAGTCCTCACCACCATTCCGCCGTTGTCTCTGTGCCCAGGGTCTCCACTGTCAATACCTTCAAAGAACTGAGGCAAAGGTGGGGTCAGACTGTGAGCACCCAGTTAAGTGCACATAGTACTAAGCGTAGGGATCCGGGTTCTAGCCCCTGGCTCCCCACCTGCAGGGGAATTGATTCACAAGTGGTGAAGCAGGTCTGCAAGTGTCTCTCTCCCTCTCTGTCTTCCCCATCTCTCTCAATTTCTCTTTGTCCTATCCAATAAAATGGAAAAATGGCCTCCAGGAGCAGTGGATTTGTAGTACTGACACTGAGTCCCAGAGAGAAGCCTGGTGACAAAGAAGACATAATTGAAGAAAATGTTTTGAGTGGAATCATGGAACAGGTGTGGGGAGCATAATACTCTTGACAGGAGCTTTCAACCAGACCGCCCAGGCCCCCAATTCAAGGTCATCCATGCCTCCAATCCTGGACTTTCTGGAGGCCCTGTATAATGAATCAATTTTTCTCCATGGTCTTCTTCTGCCTTTGCTAGACTTCAGTTCCAACTGTTACCATGCTACCAAGTCCGCTACCACTGGTCCTGCTTCTCATCATTCTAGAATTGTGTCCAACCCTGCTGTCTTCTCTACAAGCCCCTTTGGACTCCTGGTCTGTGCTGTGTTAGCTTTCTATTCTGTAATTTTGATGATGTTTCAGTGGGGGAGTCCAGAGGCAAATGGTAAAGATATTTTCTTTTTTTTTTTTTTTGCCTCGAGGGTTATTGCTGGGGCTCAGTGCCTGCACCATGAATCCACTGCTCCTGGAGGCCATTTTCCCCCCCTTCTGTTGCCCTTGTTCTTGTAGCCTTGTTGTGGTTATTATTGTTAGTGTTGATGTCATTCTTTGTTGGATAGGACAGAGAGAAATGGAGAGAGGAGGGAAAGACATAGAGGGGAAGAGAAAGACAGACACCTGCAGACCTGCTTCACTGCCTGTGAAGTGACTTCCCTGTAGGTGGGGAGCCGAGGACTTGAACCAGGATCCTTATGCCGGTCCTTGAGCTTTGAGCTACATGTGCTTTACCCACTGCGTTACCACCCGACCCCCTAAAGATATGTTCTTAATTTACCCACTTACAGGGAAGGCAAACAGAAATTTGAATCAGAATGAGACAAAAACTCCAAGTTTGCAATGAGCATTCTGTGGTTATTATACACAGTGTGTGTATGTGTGTGTGTGTGTGTGAATATGTGTGTGTGTGTGTGTGTGTGTGTGTGTGTGTGTGTGTGTGTGTGTGTGTGTGTGTGTGTGTGAATATTGTTACATGTTCTGGGGGAATTATATGGCCTTACTTGCAATCTTAAAGTGATCAACAAGTTAAAAGTTTTTAAACAATTGTTCTGTACTCACCTTTCCTTAAGACGCCCCTAGATACTCTCATTTTTTAAACTTTTAATATTTATTTATTTTTATATTTGCTTAAAATTTTCTTTTCTCTTTTATTAATGATTTAATATTCATTTACAAAACCATAAGACAACAGGGGTATAATTCCACACCATTCCCACCACCAGAGTTCTCTGACCCCATCCCTTCCATAGGAAACTGCAGTGGTTCTCCCAAGGTCACAGATATGGACTTATTTCTAAAACTATCTGTCTATATTTAATATATGTTTGCCCCCCCTTTTCCCCTATGGTCCTGCCTTCTCTTTCTTTGTAAATCACACCTATAACTCTTATTACTTCTGAGTGTCCTTCCTTTTTTCCCCTCTTCTCTCTGGTCCTGATGGAATTGGCAGTTCAGAGCCCTCTGGTCATCTTCCCCTAACATTGCTCCCCCTCTGGGAGTATGGACCCAAATTCTTTATGAGGTGCAGAAGGTGTGAGGTCTGGCTTCTGTAATTGCTTCTCCACTGGACATGGGCATTGGCAGGTGGATCCAGACCCCCGCAGCCTGTTTCTATCTTTTCCTAGTAGGGTAGGGCTCTGGGGAGGTGAGGTTCCAGGACACACTGGTAAGGTTCTCTGTTCAAGTCACACTCCCCTTATTAACCAATTGAAAAGAGGATAGAAATCTAGGGAACCCAAGGGGGGGGGTGTCTACAGGACACTGTCAGCCTGCAGTGGGCCACCAAGAGCAGCTCCTCCTGCAGTGATGCCACATGAGCTGGCGTGTTAGACTAGGGTGACAGGCTGTGCAGCCTTACTTGCGAACCTGGGAAGAATCAGTGCCAGTGAAAAACAAAATAAACCGTTAACTCTAGGGGGAAATAAACTAGTAGGAGAACAGGAATGTAACCATATGATTTCACCTGCTCACAAACAGTATCTATCAGTGCATGCTAACAATAACACAGTGTGTCCGTATCATGTTACAAAGTACAATCTATGTAGTGTGTTCACCATATGTTATATACATTATACATTACAGTGATGGTATCTGAATGTTCTGTTGTCTGGAAATCATGATAAACTATTTCTTACTCCATTATTTATTATGTTAAGAATAGCAGACTCCTCCTTAACAGATCATAAAACGACAAAGGGTCATAACATTTGAAACTGAATCATCTAAAACACTTAAAAGTGTAAGATAACCAACAGGATAAAACTATCTTGAAGAGAAGAAAAGAAGTGAAGGGAAGGGAAGGGATGAGAGGGGTGGGTATGAGAATGTTGAACCCTCAGCTCCCAAAGTGGCAAGTCACTAGTGCCCACACTGAAGAATAAAGAAAAAGCAGTGCCAGAAAACCCTCTGGGACTATCACAAGAAATGGAGGGAAGTAGGAGAGAGAGGTGAAAACGCCGAGACTGAGACACAGAACTCAGAGATGGTGGTGTGGGGAGTTAGGTCACCGTTTGAGCAGGCTGCTTGCAATACGTGCTGCGACGTTATTGGGTTTAATTGCATGTGTTTTGTGTGGACAGTGAGAAATAAGTTAAGAAGTTTACATTTATGCTGTGATGATTAATATTTTATTGATAATTTATTTATATTTCCTTTTTTGATAGTACTAAGATAAAGGAAGTGATTATAACATGCCCATGCTAAAGAAAGTAAAACAGTAGATTATGTTCCGAGTAGAGTTTGATGCCTAGTTAAAAAAAAAATAAGAAAAAGGGGCAAGAGAGGAGCAGGCACACCCAGTTAAACACACATAGCACATAGTACAAAGCACCGGGAGCAGGGTTTGAGCCACCAGCTCCCCACCTGCAGGGGGAATCACAAGTGATGAAGCAAGGCTGCAGGTGTCGATCTTTCTCTCTCCTTCTCTGTCCGTCCTGTCCAATAAAAAATGGGGGTGAACAAAAAAGGGCCACCAGAAGCATCGGATTTGTAGTGCCAGCAGCAAGTCCCAGTGATCACCCTGAAGGCAAAAGGGAAAGAAGGGAGAGGATGAAGAGAAGTGTTGCCATCCGGCAGAAGGGGGCATCTATAATATTGGGATGGAGAAGAGGAGACACAGAAACAACACTGCTTTGATTCTCGTGAATTAAGTGCAAGACCTCCCAAAGCGATGCAGCTGGGATTCTCTCACCTGCCTGACAGGTGTATGTGAGCTCGGCCTGAGAGGAGTTTATACACGTTACACGGGGTTTACCCGAGACTTACTTCCCTGGGGACCTGGGGACGCCAGAGAGGAGTGTGGGTGGTGCACGGCAACGCAGTCTGGTTGGTGGAGATTTCAAAGCTAGCTAGAAATATGCTGAATTTTCTTTGGCAAAAAGACCTGTGTAAGAATACCAGTGATTTCTTAATCCAATTTTGCAAGTACAAACAATGACAGTGTATCATAAAAAGGGCTATTCACAGTTTAGATTTCTTCACAGTTCCAATAAGGCAAAGATCAAAATTTTTATGTTAAAAAAAAAAGAAGAAGCTGTCCAAGCAGATAGTAAATGAGAATGTTGTTAGGGAGAATTTCCAGGGCATTCAAATTGCTTGAAATGTGGTGCCATTTCAGACGGTATCACTCTTGAAGGAGTAGTTAGTTTTTCTGCACAGCTGGGTGAAGATAGGCTGGCTCTAGAGATTTTTGTTTTGTTTACTCTCTTGGAAAATCAAAAATAAAACAATCCATGTGCTTTTTTCAGAGGCTAATGCCCATGTGGTTGACTAGAAAATTGTCTTGCTTGTCACTGGTCTTTAAAGCAAAAATAAAATGAAGTCCACCCCCTCGACATGTGCTGCTGGTAGACCAAACATCAGAAGGCCATAACCCAAACCACACAGATAGTCCCCAGAACCTCGCAGGCTGGGTCCAAATATTTGGGGTGCAGAGGCCACATGTTTATTGCCTTATCTCGGGCCTGGGGACACACGGCTCAGTGGGCAGCACCGAGCTGTGGTCCATCTCAGGCCAGCTCGCCTATTGGCTGGGAAAAGCTAGGAGTGTGATGCTCTGCTCTGAGAATCGCATGCGTGTTATCATGGGAATCAAAATCAACTCACTAATAAAATATTTTTAAAATCCTATACATGCACTTGAGAGTCTGGCTTACCACATCAAGCAAAGAAAAAAGAAAAGGTTTCTACCCTAGCCTTCCCAAACCTGGGCCAGGTGATGGTCTAAAGGGGTTTTGAATAAACAGCCTGGTCTCTGACTTTGTGAACACAGCAGGCAGCAACCAACAAGGCATGGCCTCGTTCTTTCTCCCTCAAAAAAAAAAAAGATATTCTGGTTGTTTATTTAGTGAGAGAAACAGAGTGAAAGATACAGAGAGAGAACCAAAACCCTGGTCAGCTCTAGCTGGTAGTGATGCTGGGCTTTAAACCTGGGACTCAGAGCCTCGGGCATGAAAGACATTATTACTACTTTTTCAAATTTTGTTATCTTTATTTATTTACTGGATAGAGACAGACAGAAGTTGAGAGAGAAGGGGGTGATAAATAGGTTGAGAGAAAGAAAGACACCTGCAGCCCTGCTTCACCGCTTGTGAAGCTTCCCCCACTACAGGTAGGGACCTGGCGCTCGAACCTGAGCCCTTGTGCGTTGTAATGTGTGTGCTGAACCAGGTGAGCCACCACCCAGCCCTGAGGTTTCGTCATTGCCAGCCACCAGGGTTAACATTAGGGGCCTGGTGACTACATGACATGTCCACCACTCCTAGTGGCCATTTTTCTTCCTCTCTCCCCTCCCTCCCTCCCTTCCTTCTTTCTCTCCTTCTTTCCTATTAGTTAAGACTGAAATAAATTGAGGTGAAGGGGAAGATAGAGAGGGAAAGAGAATGAGAGACACCCGCAGGTCTGCTTCCCTGCTTGTGAAGTTACCCCCTGCAGTTGGGGAGCTGGGGTTCGAACCTGGGTCCTGGCACATGGTGACATGTGCACTCAGCCAGGTGCTCCACATGGAAGTCTTTGTATGATCACTATACTGTCTTCCCAGCCTTAGTTCTTTCTTATTTTTTAAAAATATTTATTACACCAAAGTAAAAGACTCTGGGGTGGGTGGGTGGGTGGGTGGGGAGAATACAGGTCCATGAAAAATGATGAATGAAATAGTGGGGGTTGTATTGCTAAATGGGAATCTGGGAAATGTTATGCATGTAAAAAAAAAAAAAGAAGTAGAAACGCAAAGCAGAAATTGACTGAGTTTGGAGTATGGCACCAAAGTAAGAAAGCAGAAGTATACTAGAGTTTGCAGTGAGTACCTCCCTAATACTACCTTTCCACTTTTCCAAGCTTTGGGTCCATGATTGCTCAAAAATTTGTTTGGCTTTGTATGTTAACTCTCTTTTCAGTCACCAGGTTCCAGGTGTCATCAGGATGCCGGCCAGACTTCCCTGGATTGAAGACACCACCAATGTGTCCTGGAGCTCAGCTTCCCCAGAGACCCATCCTACTAGGGAAAGAGAGAAGCAGACTGGGAGTATGGACCGACCAGTCAACGCCCATGTTCAGCGAGGAAGCAATTACAGAAGCCAGACCTTCTACCTTCTGCAACCCTCAATGACCCTGGGTCCATGCTCCCAGAGGGATAGAGAATGGGAAAGCTGTCGGGGGAGGGGGTGGGATATGGAGATTGGGTGGTGGGAAAATAAATAAATAAAAAAAATAAAATAAAATAAATAAAAATAAAAAAAAAATTATTTATTTCCTTTTGTTGCCCTTGTTGTTTTATTGCTGTAGTTATTATTGTCGTTGTTGTTGGATAGGACAGAGAGAAATAGAGAGAGGAGGGGAAGACAGAGAGGGGGAAAGATAAACACCTGCAGACCTGCTTCACCTCCTGTGAAGCGACTCCCCTGCAGGTGGAGAGCCGGGGACTCGAACAGAAATCCTTATGCCGGTCCTTGTGCTTTGCGCCACGTGTGCTTAACCCGCTGCACTACCGCCTGACTCCCTCTTTCTTATTTTTTAAAAAATATTTTTATTTACTTTTTGGATGGAAGCAGAGGGAAACTGAAAAGGTAGAAAGCGATTGAAAGGGGATTGGGTGGTGGTGCACCTGGTTGAGCGCACAGGTCACAGTGCTCAAGGACCCGGGTTAGAGCCCCAAGTCCCCACCTGCAGGGGGAAAACTTCGCAAGTGGTGAAGCAGGTGTCTCTCTGTCTCTTTCCCTCTCTCTATGTCCCCTTCCTTCTCAGTTTCCGACTGTCTCTATCCAATAAAATAAAGGTAATTTAAATTTTTTTTTTTTAATTGAGAGGGTGGGAGGGAGGGAGAGAGAACTTCAGCATTGCTTTACCTCTCGTGAATTCCCTCTGCAGGAGGGGACTGGGGGCATGGACACTGTGATGTGCATTCTGTTGGTTGGCTGTGCCACCATGAGAACAGTTTAAGAGAGTCCTCTAACCACAGCGTTACCCTGGAGACACTCAGCGCTCCACCAGGGAACAATCTCTCAACTCACTGACCCACATCTGCATCTTAGGAGAGGAGGGAGAACTTAGCCAAACAACAACAGAAAGAAGGGCTGGGAAGTACCAGTATAGCCGGCAGAGCGCACAGGTTGCCGTGTGCGATGGCCCGGGTTCAAGCCCCAAGTCTCCATCCCCAGGTTGGGACTTTGTGACAGACGGAGCAGTGCTACATTGTTTCACACTGTGATCTCTTTCTCTCTCTCACCCTCTATCATAACGGAAAGAAAAAAAAAGTGGTGACCAGGAGTGGTGGGGTTGTGCAGGCACCGAGCCACAGAATAGCCCTGGTAGAAGAGAGAGAAGGAGAGAGGGAGGGAAGGAGAGAGAGTCTCTTCCTCCTTTCCACTTGCTCCTTGACTTCTCTTTGTCTCAGACACACTCATCTTACCTTCTCATATCACCCTCATAAATTGCCAACTGCCCTGAAATACTGTCTATAAACAACTTATCCGTGTGCTTTCAAAAGCACTGTGGGGAAGACGTACTATGGGCAGATGACTACATCTGGTTCAGGAAACTCAGGTAGTAAGCCCACGTGTGCCTTTTTTCTTTCAGACTCATTTCTATTATTTAAATTAGATGAGATGGAGTTTCACACGGCAGCAGGGGTGGGGTGGGGGGACCACTGGGTGTACGTGGCACCAGGAACAGAACTGGGCTGAGACCCACAAGCCCTGTGCTCTGTTAGCTGTGCTTCCCTGGACACCAGAATAGGTCTGAATTCTCTGAAATTGTAGGCAAGTTGCTCTGCCTATCTTGTATGCAGTTTTTCCTTCTTCCCTTCCTTCTTTCCTTCCCTCCTTCCTTCCTTACTCCCTTCCTATCCTCTTTTCTAGCTTTTATTAAAAAGTATTTAATTTGTTTATTTTTTTATTTTTGAGAAAGATGCAGAGAGAGAAAAACATAGAAACACCAGAGCACTGCTCAGCTCTGGTTTATGGTGGTGCAGGACGATTAAACCTGGGACTTCAGAGCCTCAGGCATGAGAGTCTCTTTGCAGAACCATTATATCTACCTCCACCCTCTTTTCTACCTTTTAATGCAGTCAGGATTGAAAGTCAGGCTTTCATATTGGGTCCACATCCCTAGCTCAGTTCCCCCCCCCCCATTTTTGTTGTCCTTGTTGCCCTTGTTGTTCTTATTATTGTTATTGTTGTCATTGCTGTTGTTGTTGTTGGATAGGACAGAGACAAATTGAAAGAGGAGGGGAAGACAGAGAGGGGGAGAGAAAGATAGACACCCGCAGACCTGCTTCACCGCCTGTGAAGTGACCCCCCACACACCCTGCAAGTGGGGAGCCAGGGGCTCAAACCGGGATCCTCGCACTGGTCCTTGCTGTTCATGCCATGTGTGCGTAACCACCCGCCCTCCATAGCTCAGTTTTTAATGTTGCCTTTCTATGAGAGAAAAAAGAAAGAGGAGGAGGAGAAGGAGGAGAGGAGGAGGAAAAAAGAAGAAAAGGGAAAAGGAGGAGGAGGAGGAGAAGGAAAAGAAGAGGAGGAAGAAAAGAAGGAGGAGACGAAAAATGAAGAAGGAGGAAAACGAGGAGGGGAGAGGAGGAGGAGAAGGAGGAGAAAGAGAAGGAAACGGAGGAGAAGGAGAGGGAGGGGAGGAAAAGAAGAAGGAGAAGGAGAAGGAGAAGCAGCAGAAGGAGAAGAACTTCCTATGAAGTTTGGACCCTGCAGATTTCATGTGACCCCAGAGATTGAGCCCGAGGTCTTACCACGGTTGTTCTACTAGTGAGCCACCTCATCCGTCTCCTTATGCAATTTTCTTTCTTTAAAAAATATTTTATTTATTTTACTTCAAAGATAGAGAGATACATACATAGACAAAAACACACAGAAAGAGAGAGAGACCAGAACCTTCCTCAGCTCTGACTGGTGGTGGTGCGAGGGATTGAACCTGGGACCCTGGAGCTTCAGGCAAGAGCGTCTTTTGCAGAAAGAAACCCTGCGCTGTCTCCCCAATTCATGTGATTTTTCTATCTTTAAATATAAAAGGGTCAGCCTGGAAGGTCTCAAGCTTCCTTTTACAGCGTTACTTGTGTGATTATTTTGCTTTTTAACATGTCCACGAAGCAAACAAGCAGCCTGTTTTTCCTTATTCTTCGTAATATCTGACCCACCAAACACACCGACATTCCTTCCTGCTGTACCTTGGTCTCAGCTGCCCTGCTCCACTCAGCAAAATGGAAGTGTTCTCTGTGCTGATCTCTTTGTAAATAACATGCAACAGCACCTTACAGACTCAAGATCTTAGTAAGGATTTTTTTTCCTCCCCATTGTGGGAGTAATTTCAAAAATACAAAACAAACACCAACGTTCTAGCACCAGACATTTCGAAACAGAGTGGTCTGCCTTCTACTTATGCCTCGCTTTCTCAAAGGCCATATTGATTCATCAACTACCTGCAGGCTCCATCCCCAGCCAGGCTGTCAGCAGATGAGCTTACAGGGCTCTCAGGAGAAGGATCTTTCTCCCACTCCCAGCCTCAAACAGAGTTTTCCTTAGATCTTGGAAAAACTGTGGAATCCAAGGGATAGAAAACAGCTGAAATAGAGGCTGAGTAAGGTTTTGACTTTTGGGCAGGCTCTGGTATTTCGTTCTTGTAAAAGTGCATTTGAAAGAAAACAAAAACAAACCTCTGAGGAGATGAAAGGAGTTTTTTTTAATAATTTTTTATAAATAAGATATTGGTTTATGGTCTCTAGGACCTGCCACCACACGCTCCCTAGTAAGAGTTCCATCCCGCTGGAGAGGTTGCCGTGTGCCTTGAGTCTAAAACCAGAGTGGAGTAGCCAGCAGCCACTGCCCGTGAGCAAGAGTGAGTCACCATCTCAAGTGATAAGCAAAAGGCAAGAAGGGGGATGGACATAGGGGAAGGAGAGAGGGGGGAAGAGGGAGGGAGGGAGGGAGGGAGAAGAGCCAGAATCTCTACTAGATCACAAAGATCCCCTCCTCTCTTGGGGCCAGGTGGTGGTGCACCTGGTTGAGAGTTCACATTACAGTGCACAAGGACCCGGGTTCAAGCCCCCAATTCCCACCTGCAGTGGGATATCTTCACGAGCAGTGGAGCAGGGCTGCAGGTGTCTCTCTTCTCTCAATTTCTCTGTCTCTAAACAATAACAAGTAAATAAAATGTTTAATAAAATTTAAAAGTTAAGAGAGTGAGAGGTGAGCCTTCTGAAGCCACACCAACTACCCAGCACCCTCATAAGAGCTGGTGTGGGTCAGCATTTCATCTCTTCTCACCGACTGGATTGCCATCTGTCTTACAGAAAGACACCCTCCGTGCTGCTCCTCCTCAGAAGGGCAGTGCTCATTTTGAACTTTCTCCTGCTTTCGGCCAGCGCCGGGGACCTGGGGATGGCTGGCGTTCACTCTGCCACGGGGGAAGAGATGCTTGCTTTCCTTGGCATGGCCCTGCCAGCTAGAACAATGAGGGAGGGAGCGGGGAAGCCAAGTGCTGTTACAGACAGGAGCATTATCTGATCTTCTCCTCATTCAAGGTGAGTGAAAACAGAAAGTTCATTCATGAGGAGGAAGATTGACACCCAGATATCTGGATGACTCGTGACAGGACGGAAGAGTGAGCTCGGAGACATCCAGGGAGCCTCACAGCGCGCACGAGGTGAGCCTTGCCCCGTTCACCACGGCCGGCTGGGTCGACCCGCACCCTCCAGCTCTTCCTGAAAATTCTGATAGAAGAGATGCTTACCGACCACCTTTTGGTGAAGAAACATATTTTCATGGGGCCGGCTGGTGGCACAGCTGGTTGAGCGCATAGGTTACAGTGCACAAGGACCTGGGTTCGAACCCCCGGTCTCCACCTGCAGGAGTAAAGCTTCACGAGTGGTGAAGCAGGGCTGCAGGTGTCTCTCTGTCTCTCTCCTTTTCTACCTTCCCTTTCTCTTTCTATTTCTGGCTGTCTCTATCCAATAAATAAAGATAATACAAAAAAAACCCCACAAAAATTAAGAACACATTTTCAGGGGTTCACCTCTACAGTCTACCTGTACTTGTACATACTAGCAACAAGAATTCAGAAAATCATGTTGGTCAAGTTGATCTCCCTGACTACAGGGACTAATAATTCCATCTTTCTCATACTATCTCTTGACTAATTTATTTATTTATTTATTTGCTGCTGAAGTCTCATGTAAAAACGATTCCAACACTCCACTCCTGCAAACTTTTGCTTCATTTTCTTTCTTCTTTTTTAAAGCTTTTTAAATTTTTTAAAAAATCTTTATTTATTGGATAGAGACAGCCAGAAATCAAGAGGAAATGGGGAGACAGAGAGGGAGAGAGACAGAGAGACACCTGCAGTCATGCTTCACCACTTCTACAGCTTTCCCCTTTCAGGTGGGGACCAGGGACTCGAACCTGGGTCCTTGTACATTGAAACATGTGTGCTTAACCAGGTGTGCCACCACCCAGCCCCCCAGAAATTTGTTTCTCAAGGAACACTTGTGCCTCTCCTGTGAAGGGTGGTTCTGAGGTTCCCTACAATCCTGCAACACAGTGAATAAGACATTTATCTGCAGGGCATGAAAATGTCAGTTCAAAAGACTTTCTGAAGCCCCATGCCTTACAGCCAAGTTATGAACAATACCTAAGTGCCCAGGACAGATGACGAATAAAGATGCTGTGGGAGGGTGGTCTGGGAAGTGGTGCAGTGGATAAGGCATTGGACTCTCAAGCAGGAGGCCCCAAGTTCAATCCCTGGCAATATATGTACCAGAGTGATATCTGGTTCTCCCTAACACACACACACACACACACACACACAAACACACACCTCCTACCTTTCTCATTAATAAATAAATAAAATCTTATAAAAGAATAAGAAAAGCTGTGGCAGATAGCCTCAGTGTGTACCCCTATGCATATACAAGTAACTGATAGAGTCCTTTAAAATGTATTTTGATTGTGAGAGACAGAATGAAGTGTGTGGGAGAGACTTAGCTGAAGCAGGAGGTTGGATGGAGGTTTGAACCTGCGGTCTCTGAGTCCTCAGGCATGGGCTGAATTACTCTCTGGACCTGATGTAATCTTAGAAGTATGTGACTATACTCCTAAAATCACACAATATTGTAAACCAATGTTAATTCAATTTAAAAAGAAGAAGATGATGATGATGAAGAAGAAGAAGAAGAAGGAGGAGAAGAAAAAGAAGGAAGAGATGAAGAGGAGGAGGAGGAGGAAGAGGAGGAGGAAGAGAAGGAAGAGGAGGAGGAAGAAGAAGTAGAAAAAGACAGGAAGGAAGGAAGGAAAAAAGGAAGGAAAAGAGGAAGGGAGGGGAGAAAGAGAGAACCCAGACAAGCATTTCTCACAGTTCCCTGAGCCTGGGAGCCCAGGACCAACGGCCAGCGGCTCTGCGAGTTTCTCTTCTCGTGACTGTTCCTCACAGCAAGGGGACAAGGGGCACAGAGCCCACCTGTGAGGGCCCCGTTCTCAGCACCCGTCTGAGTTTATTCTCAGCACCTCAGTGGACTGAGAGCACACCCTAAGGGTGTGTGGGAGCGACGCCAACAGGTGACGGGTGGGGTGGTGGAGGGACGGAGGGAAGGAGACTGGGCAGGAGGGTCAGACTGGGATGTGCTGAGCCTGTGTGTTAATGTGTGTGTGTCAGTGTGTGTGTATGTGTGTGTGTGTTAATGTGTGTGTATGTGAATGTGTATGTGTTAATGTGTGTGAGTGTGAGTGTGTGTGAGTGTTCATGTGTGTGAGTGTGAGAGTGTGTGTGACTGTGTGTGTGAGTGTTAATGTGTGTGAGTGTTAATGTGTGTGACTGTGTGTGTGTGAGTGTGTGTGTGTATGTGAGTGAGTGTTAATGTGTGTGAGTGTGTGTTAGTGTTAGTGTGTGTTAGTGTATGTATGAGTGTGTGTTAGTGTGTGTTAGTGTGTGTGTGAGTGTGTGTGTGTTAATGTGTGTATATGAATGTGTGTTAATGTGTGTGTGAGTGTGTGTTAATGTGTGTGTGTGAGTGTTAATGTGTGTGAGTGTGTATGTGTTAATGTGTGTGTGTGAGTGTGTGTGAGTGTGTGTGAGTGTGTGTGAGTGTGTGTGAGTGTTAATGTGTGTGAGTGTGAGAGTATGACTGTGTGTGTGTGAGTGTTAATGTGTGTGTGTGAGTGTATGTGAGTGTTAATGTGTGAGTGTGTGTGAGTGTTAATGTGTGTGAGTGTGTGTGTGAGTGTTAATGTGTGAGTGTGAGTGAGTGTTAATGTGTGTGAGTGTGAGTGTTAATGTGTGTGAGTGTGAGTGTTAATGTGTGTGACTGTTAATGTGTGTAACTGTGTGAGTGTGTGTGTGTGTGTGCGTGTGTGTGTGTGTGTGCATGTGTGTGTGTGTGTGTGTGTGTGTGTGTGTGTGTGTTGGGTCTGGAGAGTGGAGAGGAGCCAGGTGGGAAGGGCAGTGTGACCTAAGTGAGCACCTGGAGCAGGCAGGACTGAGAGGGAACAGGAGGCCAGATGGGGCAGGGGTGAGGCTGGGGAGAGCTTTGTGGATAAGAAAACCCACCCTGGTCTCTGCTCTCCCCTTCACTCTTCCTTGGGCATCATGCCCTCTTTTGTCCTGTCTTTCTGGGCGTTTTCCACTAGTCTCTGCTTTCCTTTTTACTCAGCTAGTTGTTTCTTTTCATAGTGGTGAAAGAAAAACGAAGCCGCATAGCATGAATGTTCCCTTCTTGTCCGTTTGTGAGAGTTCAGAGGTTTTGCTCTACTCACCCTGAGGCAGGACCTTCTCCAGTATATTCCATCTTGCAGAAATGAAACTGTCCCCCTAAAGGAACAGTGCCCCCTGCCCAGCCCCGGGCAACCAGCCATCTCCTTTCTGTTTCTAAGAATTAGACTTTTCTGAGTATCTCATGGAAGTAAAGCTTTGTGCTTATCCTGCATTTCTCACTTATTTCCTTGGACGCACGCATGTCTGTGGTAGCTGGAAGCAGAACCTCCCCCCTCTGCTTCAGGCTGAATCTGCCTTCCTATGTGGAAGTGACATGCAGCTTATCCATCCACCCTGGTTGCTGTGTTTGCTTTTTATTTCTAGTTTTCCATTTGCAGTTAATCAAAATATGAATTGTGGGCATGCTTATCTTGGAAAAATTAGTTAAGAGGCATTTGGTCTTGATAATGTTTTCAGAAGGTCTTTCTATAATTCTCTCTGTGATTTTTTTTTTGGTTCTCTCTTTTTATGTTTAAATTGAGAAGACTAAGCTGTTATCTCAAATCAAGGAGCTGATTCCTCACTTGTGAGACTATTTTAAATGGTTTCCCTTTGAGTAAATGACACCTTAAGAGAAAAACCCTCTGCTTTCAAGCTCCTTCTATGAGTCAGTTCATGTTCTTAGCATGCACTGTCTTATATCAACTCGGTTTCATAAGTTTCCAGT
The DNA here is from genome assembly GCF_950295315.1 of Erinaceus europaeus. NCBI lineage: Eukaryota > Metazoa > Chordata > Mammalia > Eulipotyphla > Erinaceidae > Erinaceus > Erinaceus europaeus. The sequence goes on from NC_080182.1 coordinate 28,406,714, forward strand.
AGAAAAAAAACTCTAAGATTGTTTCTTCTAAACTTTATTCTCCATCAAATATTTGAATGCTATTTGTTTTGTATTGGGCACTTCTTCTTCTAGGGTTTTATACATGTTCAGAATTATGTTACTTACTGTGGAAGATCAAGGAAAAAGAATGGTACAAAGACTATTGCTTTTGAGTGCAAAACTTCATTAACTGCGTCCCATGTTTGGTGGTTTTTGTTTTAATTTGTTCTCAAACCACCCTAACTTATACTTGTATTTTACCTGTATAACTATTTCTAAAATGTGGTGATGTTTCCCTGGTTTTCTTTACCCAATTCCTTACACACACACACGCACACGCACACGCACACACACACACACACATACACACACACGTCTAACATGTGTACCATCACACAGAAGTTGAAGCCCTTATATATAACACACAACATGTCCTGTTGTTGTTTTTCCATGAAAGCATGTCAGGAAGAACTAAAGACCAAAACATTAAATCATATTAAAACAGCAGCCCTAATCCTATGCGGGGAACATGATGAGTGAACTCAAGCAGGCTTAAAGGCTACGGCTCCTGTCTGGAACACGGAAGGATTATGAGCAACATGATTATAGTCTCTTAAAGTCCCTCGATGTTAATGAACAGACACAGGAATGAGGAGGAAGCCCATAAAGCCCGGAGTAAAAGATTCTGGACCGTTAGGCGAGCCAGAATCCACAGCTTAGAGTTGCAGCCCCCAGACAGACAGTGTGAGGAGTGGGGCTCCCGTTGCTGTTGGCAGAGGCCAGGCCAGGGGCACTTAGCACAGTGTTGCTCTTGCAGAGTCCACGCAGAAACAGCAGGCGACAAGCCTGTGTCTAGACTGCAGAGTGACCTTGACTGAGGGGGCAGGAGGCTTAGGGGGGCGGTTGGGTGGATGATTTGATGGAAAGACACAGGTGCTTTGATGGGTGGGGGAAGGGAGGGAATGAGGAGCTAACACATTAACTGAAAGAGACTGGAAATCGTACTTCCCTTGCTGCCTTCAAATTCAATAAAACAATTTTGAAAATTTTTTAAATAAACAAGACCTGGGAGTGGGGTGGGGGGCTGGCGGTAGTGCACCCGGTTAAGTGCACACAGTGCAAAGCGCAAGGACCCGTGCAGGGATCTGGGTTCGAGCCCCCGGCTCCCCACCTGCAGCAGGGACGCTTCACAAGCAGTGAAGCAGGTCTTCAGGTGTCTATCTTTCTCTCTCCCTCTCTGTCTTTCCCTTCTTTCTCCATCTCTCTCTGGCCTATCCCATAAAATGGAAAAGGTGGCCACAGGAGCAGTGGATTCATAGTGCAGGCAGCGAGCCCCAGCAATAATCCTGGAGACAAATAAACAAACAAATATAAACTAAATAAATGAGAGAAGAGAGAGACCAGAACACTGCTCCACCATTTTATGAGCTTCAATCTGATCTTCATCCTTTCAGATCTCGGGTGGTCGTGGGGCTCAAACCCGAAGCCCAGGCAGGCAAACTGTGCACTCTAGTGCCTGCCTACCTCACCACTCCTTTGAGTAAGAGTTTGATGGGCGAGTGTCTTCTTGAAGCAGAAACACAGAAAGGCTCCCCTTCCATGAGGCTGGGGGGCTGTGGTCACGTGTGACTGCTTCAACTTCATTGTGTCCCTTGAGGTTAGAGGAAGTCATAAGAAGACTGTTACTTTCATGGGCCAGAGGATGTGTCTCCCCCCCCTATCCCATTCTGTGTTGATTCTGACCCTTAGAAATGTCATCATGGCTAAAGACAGTCTGTAGAGGGGGCTGAGTTGAAATGAGATCATTTGGATGGGCCCTACCCCAGTCAGAAGAGGACAGAGACCTGCAGAGTAAGGTCTGGTGGGGAGATACAAGAGGGGTATGGAGGGGTATGGAGGCCAAGACAGAGAGGCTGAGGACAGAGCCTCAGGTGGGGCCAACCCTGAGGACACCTCCCTACCAGGCCCCCAGACTTCAGAATAGGGATGCTCCCCATTACCTTGGCCTCTGTCTCCTTGTTAGAGCGTCGGTCACAGCATCCCTGGCTGAGGAATGCAGCTGTATTTCTTTTTAAATTATTTTTTGGTATTATCTTTATTTATTGGATAGAGACAGCCAGAATCAAGAGGGAAAGGAGTGATACAGAGGGAAAGAGAGAGAGAGAGACACCTGCAACTCTGCTTCACCACTCGCAAAGCTTTCCTTCTGCAGGTGGGGACCAGGAGCTTGAACCTGGGTCCTTGTGCATTGTAATGTGTACACTCAACCAGGTGCACCACCACCTGGCCCTCTTTTATTCTATTTATTTAATTTTTTTTTCTTTTGCTTCTAGTCACTGGGGATTAGTGCTGGCACCATGAATCCACTGCTCTTGGTGGTCATTTTTAAACTATTATTATTATTGGGTAAAACAGAGAGAAATTGAGAGGGAGGTTTGACAGATAAAGAGAAAGATAGACACCTGCAGACCTGCTTCACTGCTTGTGAAGGGACCCCCCCCTGCAGGTGGGGAGCCTGGGGCTCGAACCTTGATCCTTACACGGATCCCAGTGGACAGATGGAGTTACATGGAGATGAAAAACCCACTGACCCAAAGTCCCAAATGTGGACATTAAAGCAGCTGAGGCCAGCCAGTCAGGATCCCAGCTCCCAGATGGAAACCCTGCTATCTGTCCACCCTCTGCCTTGCTCTCCTGGGATTAACCAGGGCTTCCAAGACACAGGTTAGAACATGTCTCCACAGTGGTGTGTGCATGTGTGTTTGTGTGTGTGTGCATTGCTTGTGCATGTATGCTTGTGTGTGTGAGTGTGTGCATGTGTGTGTGTGTGAGTGTGTGCATGTGTGTGTGTGTGTGTGAGTGTGTGTGTGTGTGTGTGTGTGTGTGCACATTTAACCCAATACCACCCCTTCCTTGACTGCCAAATAGACCAACCTAATCAACGCAATGAGTGCCACTTCAGCATGCTTCACTTCAGACTATGTCCAGAGACTTCAGGTGTGGAATGACAACCCTTCAGCTTCATATTCAGGTGAGACCTTTCCTTTCATAGTATTCTCTAATTCCATCCCAGGAGGTTCACTTCCTAACAAAATCCCAAAACCTAGATATAGACCAGGTCCCCTGAGATAGAGCATATGTTCACATGTATCCATAAACTAGGGCAAAGTATATACCTGAAAGCAAAAGTACACAATAGTCTACAGTGAGTAATCCCCAACACTTCATCAACACTATTCCAGCCTTTAGATCCAAAATTATTCAACAAATATTTTGGCTTTGTATGTTAACTCTCTTTTCAGCCACCAGGTTCAGATGCCAGCATGATGCTGACCAGACTTCCCTGGACAGACGACCCCACCAATATGTCCTGGAGCTCTGCTTCCCCAGAGACCCACCCTACTAGGGAAAGAGAGAGGCAGACTGGGAGTATGGATCAACCTGTCAACGCCCATGTTCAGCAGGGAAGTAATTACAGAAGCCAGACCTTCCACCTTCTGCATCCCACAAAGACCCTGGGTCCATACTCCCAGAGGGTTAAAGAAAAGGAAAGCTATCAGGGGAGGGGATGGGATACGGAGATCTGGTGGTGGGAATTGTGTGGAGTTGTACCCCTCCTATCCTATGGTTTTGTTAATGTCTCCTTTTTTAAATAAATAAATAAATAAAAATTTTAAAAGAAATCATATTTCATAATGTTTTTCTAGATCCTCAAGGCCTACACAAGGAAAACAGCATAGCGTTTCTACAAGACCATTGCCATCCCTGCTGGAGACTCAGACCAGATGACTCCCCAGAGCAGAGAGCCTCTCCTGGTGACAGAGCACTGGGATGGGCGCTGAGGGGCTGGGGCTGCAGCTGCATGGCAAGGCACAGAGACCAAGGGCTCTCCACCTGCCTGGCTGTAGTGGCTGGACTTCCATAGTGAGGAAAGAGACTTCCAGGGCCTGGGAGACAGCTCACACCACTCTGCTGTGTACACAGCTCGGATTCCCACTGCATTATAGAAAGCTCTATTGTAGCGTCTCTCCCTCTCTCTCTCTCTCTCTCTCTCTCTCTCTCTCTCTCTCTCCTTCTCCCTTCCCTCTCCCTCTCCCTCTCCCTCCCTCTCCCTCTCCCTCTCCCTCCCTCTCCCTCTCCCTCCCTCTCCCTCCCTCTCCCTCTCCCTCTCCCTCCCTCTCCCTCCCTCTCCCTCTCCCTCCCTCTCCCTCCCTCTCCCTCCCTCTCCCTTCCTCTCCCTCTCCCTCCCTCTCCCTCTCTCTGTCTCCCTCTCCCTCTCCCTCTCTGTCTCCCTCTCCCTCTCCCTCCCTCTCCCTCCCTCTCCCTCTCTCTGTCTCCCTCTCCCTCTCTCTCTCCCTCCCTCTCCCTCTCCCTCTCTCTGTCTCCCTCCCCTCCCTCTCTCTCCCTCTCCTTCTCTCTCTCCCTCCCCCCCTTTTTCTGTCTCAGTCTATCTAAACAAAAACAAAAAGAAAGAAAAGGTAGAGTAACTTTTCCACACATTTACCCAGAGACACCAAATTGAGCAAATAAACCTTCTGGACCATGAGCAAACTCGGGGCCGGGGGATGTCCTAGGGGCCAGGTGGTGGCACACCCAGCTGAGTGCACATGGTACTAGGCATAAGCATCTGGTTCAAGCCCTTGGGTCCCTACCTGCTTTGCAAGCTGTGAAGCAGGTCTGCAAGTGTCTTTCTTTTCTCCCTCTTTCTCTTTCTCCCTCCCCTACCAATATCTCTCTAATGCCAATAAAATAGAAAAACATGGTTGCCAGGAGCAGTGGATCTGTAGTGTTGGCACTGAACCTTAGTAATAACCCTGGAGGCAAAAAAAAAAAAAAAAGGAAAATTGCCCCTCCTTCCCTTCTGGAAGGGGGGACCCAGGAGCTGGAAGGCTCTGCAGGGGAGAGATGCCCACCCCACACCCAGTTACTGACAGGAAGGAGGCCCATTTGCCAGCCAGTCTGTGTACAACCACCACACTCCTCCCCACGCCCTGCCCTCCAGAGATTCAGGTTGAGAGGTTTTGTTTGCCAGCGTTCATGGCTCAGGGTCCGAGAGGAGGAGCCAGGAACACACCTCTATACTCTTCCCCATTCCTGCTGATTCACTCTTCCTCCCTGGGAGCATTGGTGGAGGTGACCTTGAGAGGCTGAGAGCAGGCACGGTGGCCAGGATGGTGCTGTAAAAATGGGGTCTGTCAGGAGTCAGCAGATCTTGGGGCGGGCAGGACGTCCGCAAGAGGGGGTGCTGGGCCCCAAGATGGGCAATAAGAGAGAAGCTGGAGAGAAGGCTGATGACTGCTCCTTTGCTTATCATGGCAGAGGACTCTCAGGAAGAGGACTGTGTGGCCTGGGAGGTGGCACAGTGGCTAAGGGGCTGGACTCTTAAGCATGAGGTCCCAGGTTCAACCCCTATCATTACACAAGCTCTGCTTCTCTCTCATTAGGAATAAGCATGGAAAGAATATTCATGAGTATTAAGTTACACTTATTAAATATTAATAAGAGCTAAATGAGTATTACATTATTAATAAGTATCAAAAGCTTTTTTTTCTTTATTGAGGGGATAAAATACAGTCATTGGTACATGTGTCACATTTTTCAGTTTTCCACATAACACTCTAACCCCCCAGATAGGTCCTCCTCCTCTGCCATCATGTTCCAGGATCTGAATACCCCCTCCATCCCAGAGTCCTTTGCTTTGGTGCAAGACAATAAACCCAGTCCAAGTTCTGCTGTGTGTTCCCCTTCTGTTCTTATTTCTCAACTTCTGTCCATGAATGAGATCATCCCATCTTCATCCTTCTCTTTCTGGCTAATCTCAGTTCACAGGATTCCTTCAAGTTCTATCCAAGAGGAGGTGAAGAAGGTGACTTCATCATTCTTCACAGCTGAGTAGTATTCCATTGTGTATCTAGGCCACAGCTTACTCAGCCACTCATCTGTTGTTGGACACCTGCATTGCCTCCAGGTTTTGGCTATTACAAATTGTGCTGCTATGAAAATAGTTGCACACAGATCTCTTTGGATGGTGTGTTTAGTTTCTTAGGATCTATCCCCAGGAGAGGGAGGAATTGCAGGGTCATAGGGCAGGTCCACGTCTAGCCTTCTGAGAGTTCTCCAGACTGCTCTCCACAAGGGTTGGACCAATTAACATTCCTACCAGCAGTTCAGGAGGGCTCTTTTGTCCCCACAACCTCTCCAGCATCTGCTGTTTCTATCCTCTCTGATGTATGACATTCTCACAGGAGTGAAGTGGTATCTCATTGTTGTCTTGATTTGCATTTCTCTGACCATCAATGACTTGGAGCATTTTTTCATGTCTGTAGGCCTTTTGGATCTCTTCTGTGGTGAATATTCTGTCCATGTCCTCTCCACATTTTTGGATAGGGTCGTTTGTTTTCTTGTTGTTGAGTTTGGTGAGCTCTTTATATATTTTAGTTATTAGCCTCTTGTCTGATGTGTGGCAATCTTCTTCCATTCCATAAGGGGTCTCTTTGTTTGGGTGAGGGTTCTTTTGCTGTGCAGAAGCTTTTAAATTTGGTGCAGTCCCATTGGTTTGTTTTTGTTTTAGACTTCTTGGTAATTGGATTCATATCATTGAAGATGCCTTTAAGATTTATGTGGAAGCAACAAAACTTTTTTTTAGAAAAAAAAAAAAAAGAAGTAGGCAGGGACGACGGCATGGGACCCCTTTAAACCATTTCCTCTCACAGGAAAAGCTTGGCTTCTTCCAAATGATCTCTGTGGAGTTCTCTCACAGGAGGGCATTCTTTCTGGAAGTTCCCAAACTGGCCCAGCCCCCATTTTCCACACAGATAACTCCTCAGCCAGGGAGCTGGCAGGTCTGCCCTGTTGTGGGAGCCAGCTCTGCCTCAGGTGTTCTTCTGTTGACATGTGCTATGGGAAGCCAACTTAGAGCATCTGAGAACAAAAGGAGAAAAACATTATGAAACGTGATTTCTACCTGGGAGACTCTGGGGAGGAAGGAAACAAGTCCTCTGGGAGGAAGCAGGTCTCAGCCTGATTCTCGGAGCCCCAGCAGGAGCAGGGAGATGCCAGGGGGAGGGGGAGGGGGAGGGGAGGGACATTGGGGCTGGTGTGTGTGTGTGGGGGGGGATCAGGACTTTCTTTTTAAAAAATTGTATGGGGGGGATTGACGGTTTATAGCAAATACAGCTGTTGGTACATGTGTCAAATTTCTCAGTTTTCTGCAAAAAACACTCTCCCCTCAGCCTGGGTCCTTTCCATCATCAGGCACCAGGACCTGAAAGCTCCCATTTAGTTTGGTGCAATCCACCAAACACAGTCCACATTCTGCTTTGTGCTTCGCCTTCTGTTCTTATTTCTCTGCTTCTGTCCCTGAGGAAGGTCAGCCCATATTCATCCTTCTCTTTCTGGCTTAACTCACTTCACATGATTCCTTTAAGCTCCATCCAGAGATGCCTTGCATAGGGTCAAAGTTTTCTCTCTTTCTCCCTTTCTTTCTTTCTTTCTTTCTTTCTTTCTTTCTTTCTCTCTTTCTCTCTTTCTTCCTGCCTTCCATACTGTTCCCACCACCAGAGTTCAGTGTCCCCACTTCCTCTATTGGAAACTGCAGTGGTTCTCCCAAGGTCACAGATATGGGTTGACTATTATTTCTATAATTATCTATAGTTACATATATTTTCCCATTTGTTCTGTGTTCCTGCCTTTTCTTCCTCTCTAAGTTACACCTCCACCTATTACCATTTCTTTTTTCCTCCTCTTTCTCTGGATCCTGATGGAATTGGGGTTCAGAGCCCTCTGGTCATCTTCCCCTAACATTTCTCCCCCTCTGGGAATCTGGACCCAAATTCTTTATGGGGTGCAGAAGGTGGGAGCTTTGGCTTCTGTAATGGTTTCTCTGCTAGACACGGAAGTGGGCAGAGGACTCCACTTCCTCAGCCAGGTCAGGACCTTCTGAGCAAGACCACCTGGCTCTGGAGAAGCAGCACCGTGCTGTGAAGCCCGCTGTGCCCCAGATGTCACACCTGCCCGTGCCTGGGAGGGGCCATGCACCCTCTGCTCAGCCCAAGCACAGTGAGCACAGAGAAGAAGCCAAGTCAAATTCTCCTGACTTGGAGAAGGCTGCCTGAGAGGCTTGGGAAGTAGGGTGGCCTGTGATGGCTTTGGGGGTGCTATTGGGGGGGGGCTACAGGACAAGGCAGGATGGCCCCGGCTGCTTCTCTGGGCAACTCAACCCCACTACCCAACCAGAAGACTTTGGCGGAGTCAAGTCCTGTGCATCCCAAGAAATGGCGAAAGACGTGTCGCAAGCCCACCCCTCAGCATGGCCCCCACAGGAGCTCTTTATCACTCTCTTAAGGAGATGGCACAGCAGCCAGGTTGCCTGGCGTCCCGGCAGGGAACTCTGGCTCCTTCAGGTCCTCCTAACTCGAAGAACAGCATTGCTCCGTTATCTGTCCAGGGGAGTCTGGCCGTACCTGCTATGCAGGATTTCTGAGCAAAATAATTTATGGGATGAAACTGCCGTGACCCTCCAGACACTGGCAGAGACCAGAGAGAGGAAAAGGACAACGTCCGTGAAGCAACCTGAGAGCCCTTGCTCCCCAAACTGGGTACCAGAGGCTTAATCGGCTGCAAGCTCCCTGGGGTACCTTCCTTCAAGGACGATGAGTGCGTGAGCCTTCAGGCTGGCTGCTCAGTTAGCTGTGCAACAGTTTCAGCAGAATCTGAGTGTAGCAGGGCCAGGGCGGGCTGGAGGACCACATTCATCCACTTTTTAAAATCAGAATAAGCTTCATCCTATTGTCAGGGAGCCCACCTAGTGTGTAACACTTCACAGAAGGAACTTGCACATTCACTATAGTTGATTTGAGTCCACTTTATCTAAGTGTGATTAGGAGCTTAGGAAAACGGGTCTTGGGGCCAGGTGGTGGTGCACCTGGTTGAGCACCTTACAGTGCACAAGGCCCCAGATTCAAGGTCCAGTCCCCACCGGCGGGGTGGGGGGGAAGCTTCACAAGTGGTGAAGCAGGGCTACAGGTGTCTCTCTATCTCTGCCTCCACTCTCACATTCTCACTGTCTTATCCAATAATAAACAAATTAAATAAAAATTTCAAAAAAAAATCCTGGTTGGGGGAGATAGTATAATACTTATGCAAAGAGATTCTCATACCTGAGGTTCCAAAGTCCCAGGTTCAGTCCTCTCATTCTGCCATTAACCTGAGCTGAGCAAGGCTCTGGAGAAAAAGGAAAAAAAGGGGGAAAAAATATCCCTGCCGTTGATGAAAGTCCATAAACGGCTTCTCACCCAAGCTGATGTGTGCTGAGGAGGTGGTGCCCTTGTGTTGCACAAGTGGAGCCCAGAGCAGAGATGCCAAAGGCCCACGGCAGACAAAAGGAGTCGCGGGATTCAGATAACTGTGGTCACTCAGATATGGAGTCAGCAGGGTTCATGGAGCAGTGAGTAGGGAACATCCCAGGAATCCAGTGGTTATGTGGCCGAGGAGAGAGACTTCTGCTTCAGTCATCAGGAGACTAAACTTGAGATTCCAACCTGTCTCCAGCCTCAGAAAGCAGCCTCTGTGCCTGAGTCCTCTGCAGAGTGAGGTGATGGGAGCAAAGGACCTTGAGGTTCCCTTACATGTGGAATAGGTGCTGTCAGCACAGGGTTTGCGGGCTCTGAGTGGAGGTGCATGTTTTATTCATGTGTGATATCATTAAGTGAGATCTTATTCTAGACTAGCAAACTGGGGGTCTTTGCAATAGTTTGTTCTAACCCGTATCCAACTAGGCTAGCCAGGACACTTAAATAGTTCAGAAGTAAAAACTGCCTGGTAGAATTAATGGGGGACTTTCAATTGGACCTCACTTTAAAAATTTTATTTTGGTGTATTGCACCAAAATAAGGACTCTAGTGTGCAGGGAGGGCTCAGGTCCTGGAAGATGATGGCGAAGGAGGACCTCGGTGGGGGGGTTAGAGTGTTATTTGGAAAACTGAGAAGTGTTACACATGGAACAACTACTGTATTTTACTGTTGAATGTAATCCCCCAATAAAGAAGAGAAAAAAACCTCAAGAGCCAGGTGGTGGCACACTCGGTTATGCGCACGTAGTATGAAGTGCAAGCATTCGTATAGGACCCAGGTTCGAGCCTTCATTCCCCATGGCAGGGGGAAGCTTCACAGGCAGTGAAGAAGGTCTGCAGGTGTCTCTCTGTTTCTCCCTCTCTATTTTCCCCTCCTCTCTCAATTTCTCTCTGTCAGATCCAATTAAAAATGGAGAGAATGGCCACCAGGAGTGGTGTATTTGTAGTGCCAGCACTGTGCCCCCACAATAATCCTGGAGACAAGAGAGAGAGAGAGAAAAGAAAAAGAAGTAGAAAAATAAGGAGAGACATCACAGCACCACTCCTCTGCCTGTGGAGCTTCCCCTGCTCTCTGTGGTGCACCCATGTGGTACTGGGGCCTTAACCTAAGGGTTCATGCCGAGTAAGTCATGGTTTCTTGGGAGTTGGGAGGTAGCGCAGTGGGTTAAGCGCGCATAACGTTTCTACCAGGTGAGTTAACTGCCAGCCAGGACTATAAACTCTGGTTGTGAGAAAAGAAAGAAAACACAGAGAATGATCAAAATTGACATTTCTAACAATGAAAAATAAAATCACTTAGCATTTTTTTAAAAATCCTTGATACTTCACAGGACACAAGCAAAGAACATAAAATCTCTTTTACTTGTTTATCTTTTTATTATCTTTACTGGTTAGACAGCCAGATATTGAGAGGGAGGCAGAAGATAAAGAGGAAGAGAGACACCTGCAGACTGCCTTCACTATTCACAAAGTTTTCCCCCTGCAGGTGGGGACTGGGGGCTTGAACCCGGGTCCTTGCACATTGCAACATGTGATGTCTACCAGGTGCACCACCACCCGGCCCCTACAAACTCTCCTTCATAAAAGAGGTTGGTTGTCTGAATAAATGCTAGCCTATACTATCTTCCTAAGAAGGCTAATTTTTATGAGTTCAACCAGAAAACCTCAAAGCCTCCATGCAGGAAGGAAGTCCGGGGCTAGAAGCTAGTTCACCAGCAGAGTGTGTGTCTTGCTGTGCAGAAGAGCTTGGGCTCAAACCCTGGCACCCGATGGGAGCACCATGGCTTAACAGAGAGGGACCCATGCATGGTAGAAAAATGTTGTGGTTCCTCCTCTCCCTTGATGCTTTCCCTCTCGCTCCCTCTCTTTCTAAATAAATAATTAAAATGCAAACCTAGAAGGCCACTCCGGGGTATCACACGTGTGCAAGGCCCTATGTTCACTCTCCAGTGACACTGGAAAAAAATAATAAATCAAGAAGTTTGAAGCAGAAAAGGTCAAGGCAAAAGTCTGCGGCATGAGGCCACGGAGGGTGATATTCGCCAGGCACTCCCAGGTGGGGACCCCAGCTCGGAGGCCCAGTGGGAATTCCCGGCATGGCATCTGGCAGGCAGTGAGGAGCTGGCACACAGAAGGAGGCTGAGTCGCCCTCCAGTTGCGATAGAAGTCTCGGCCTGCCTCCCAGAAGCTCTGGAGTCGAGATGACCTTTCAAAGTCACCTCCAGCCCAGGGTAGAAGACATGAGCTCTGTAGGGGCAGGACGTGGGCACTGAACATGAGCAGCAGCCTGGGAGGGTGCAGGGCAGAGCAGCTCCCTCTGGCCAAGGAACATGCACAGCCGCTGGGGGAATGGGAAGTCTGTCCCGTCAGGGGGCATGGCCTGCTCGAGAGGGTGGCAGTGAATCATCACTGTGTAAAAAATTAACTAAATAGTCACAAAGCCTTGTCAAAGAGGAGCTCAGCTCCCAAGCAACTGAACCAATCTGGAATATTATCTTTCAAAAATGGAGAGTAAAATAAGTAGAGAACTCAGAGCAGATAGAACAGATATGGCCAAGTCTCTGCACCAAAGACATTAAATCTGATTCAATGACGAATTTCTTTGCAAAAAGCCTAGAACTCCACGGCCCTGCCCAGACTCAGTGAGGAAATGAGAAGAAGCCAATGGAGAGAGGGTTGAGAAGCCTTACAGAGGGGCCAGGCAGTGGCACACTGGGTTAAGCACACATACTACATACAGTGCACAAGGACCTGGGTTCAAGCCCCTGGTCCCCACCTGCGGGCAGAAAGCTTCACAAGTGGTGAAGCAGGGCTACACGTGTCTCTCTGTCTCTCTCCCTCTCTATCTTCCCCTCCACTCTCAATTTACCTCTCTTATCCAATAATAAATAAATAAAATATTTTTAAAAAAATACAAGTGAGTAGAAAATGGTATAAGTGTTCTGAGAAACTGAGAATTTACTTATTTATTATTGGATAGAGACAGGAATTGAGAGATAAAGAGACAGAGAGACACCTGTAGCCCTGCTTCACCACTTGTGAAGCTTCCCCCCGCAAGTGGGGGCCAGGGGCTTGAACCCAGATCCTTATGCACTGTAATGTGTGCACCACCACCTGGCCCCTGAGAAAGTGATTATTAACACTAGATAACAATATGTGTACATCATAAATGTAGGGGCTGCGTGGTGGCGCATCTGGTTAAGAGCACACATTACAGTGCACAAGGACCTAGGTACAAGGCCCTGGTCTCCACCTGCAAGAGAAAAGCTTCACGAGTGGAGAAGTGGGGCTGCATCTCCCCCCTCCCCTCTCAATTTCTCTCTGTCTCTATCCAATAATAAATAAATAGAAATTGGGGGGAGAGAAGTCTTACAGGGCTGGGGAGAAACACAGCAGTTGTTCAGAAACTTCCAGGTCTGAAGGCCCAGAGGCCCCAGGTTCAATGCTTGCCACCACCATATCACAGAGCTAAGCAGTGCTTTCTTATTGTCTTTATTTATTGGATAGAGACAGGCAGAAATTGAGAGGGGAGGGGAGATAGAGAGGAAGAGAGACAAAGAGACACCTGCAGCCCTGCTCTACCACTCAGAAACCTTTCCCCCTGCAGGTGGGGGCCGGGGGGCCCAAAGCTGCATCCTTGCACACTTAACACATGCGCTCAACCAGGTGCGCCACCACCCCGCCCCTCTGGTTTCTCTCTCTGATGGGAATGAGTAAATAAATCTTCCATAGCAGAGATCTCCTAATCACGGGAAGCTGGGACCACAAACACTGCACCTGGCAGAGAAACCCGGTGACACCTGTGCAAAGAAGATAACACTGAAAGGCCGCCGAGCTGGGAGACGGTCGGTGTCAACAGAAGGACGTGTCCCGGCATCTCCTCTGCCTGAGGCTTCATTGTCTCTATGATGGAATATTGGACGTCGAGAAAATTCTATACATTTTTTTCTTTCTGCCTCCAGGGTTATCGCTGGGCCTTGGTGCCTGCACTAGGAATCCACTGCTCCTGGAGGCCATTTTTACCATTTTATTGGATAGGACAGAAAGGAATTGAGAGAGGAGCGGGAGATAGGGAGTGAGAGAGAAAGAGAGACAGCAGCAGACCTGCTTCAACACTTGTGAAACGTCTCCCCTGCACGTGGGGAACCGGGGGCTTGAACCAGGATCCTTGCTCAGGTCTTTGCACTTAGTACTATGTGCGCTTTACTGCCAGGCCCCCACATTTTTTTTCTATAAAAGGAAAACAAAGGTCAGGATGCTTTCTCTCCAGAATAGCTCCTTTCTGTCTTTTGTTTTTAAAGTTGTTTATCTGGAGCCGTGCAGACTTTCTCCCCGTTCTCCAGAGTGTCCGGAAGCCGAGTGTATGTCGTTTGTTCCATCTGCGTGGCCGTGGCAATGAATGGCTGACTGGCATGGCCGCAACAAAAGCTTCATGTCACTGGACGTTCTCCGTCCAGGTCTGCCAAGGGGTCTCGATCCCATTTCTCTCCTTCCTTAAGCCAGTCCTCTAGGGAGTGTGCTTGCTTTGCGGGCAGCTGGGGTCAGATTCTTTCAGATGGATTAGGCAATCCCACTGCCACGGGTTCAGAGAATGCTCCTTGTCATCCCTGTGGGCTTAGGACACTGTTCTGCCAGCCGGGAGACTTCTGCTCTGGCCAAGCCATCCACCAGCCTCTGCCCCTTTGCTCTCTTGGGGGGGGGGGGTGCAGAGAAAGAGTGGAAGCAGGTCTCCTAAGCGGCTTCTGCAGCGCCTCTCCACTGACTCAGCTCACAAAGTCTGAAGAGAAAGTTTTCCTGAAAATCGACCTCACTGGCAAATCCTTGGGAGGTGTGTGTGTGTGTGTGTGTGTGTGTGTGTGTGTGTGTGTGTGTGTGAAACGCTGAATCATTCTGATGCATGTAGCCAGGAGCTTACATAATCTTTCTTTTATCACCGGAAGATCTTTAGTAATTGTGGGCACTCCTCCTCTAATTTCAATAGCTTCAGAGAGGGCTTGTTGACACCTCAGATTAAGCCAGTGGGTACACGCCACCTTCTCCCATTCATGAAGGTGGAAGCCGAAGAGTGAGCAGAGATCCTGACAGACAGAAGGGACTGACTGCACTTGCATTCCCACCTTCATTCCACGAACATAATAAAGAATCAGCTAAACGGGGAATCGGGCAGTAGTGGCGCACATGGTGCGAAGCGCAAGGACTGGCTCAAGGATCTCGGTTCGAGCCCCTGGCTCCCCACCTGCAGGGCAGTCGCTTCACAGGCGGTGAAGCAGGTCTGCAGGTGTCTGTCTTTCTCTCCCCCTCTCTGTCTTCCTCTCCTCTCTCCATTTCTCTCTGCCCTATCCAAAAAAGAAAAAAGAAATAAAAAGACCACAAGAGCATTGGATTCCTAGTGCAGGCACCAAGCCCCAGCCATAACCCTGGGGGCGGGGGGGAATAAAAAAAATCAACTAAGCTTTTTTTTTTCTTCCCAGTAAGAACATTTAGCTTGAGACATAACAGCCCACGAATGTGAGCGGCACAGCTCAGCCTGCTGACATAGCTACGACACCCTGCGGTAGGTCAGCAACCTGTGTGTCGTGACGAGAAATACCATGCATGTTGACGAGCGAGTCTCCGCTCTCTTCTACCCACCTGCCCTCTCTCTGGGCTATAAGTTTGATGGTTTTACATAGGTCATGACAGTGAAATGGCAAAATATTCTCCTTGCTGTGGTTGGCTTACTTCACTCGGCATAATGCTCATTCATACTACTGCACATTGTAGAACTCCCTTTACTGAAAAAAAAAAACCAAACAGATTATTTGGCCATTGGTTGTCAGAGAAATGCAAATCAAGACAACAATGAGATACCACTTCACTCCTGTGAGAATGTCACTGATCAGAGATGGTAGAAACAGCAGATGCTAGAGAGGCTGTGGGGACAAAGGAACCCTCCTGCACTGCTGGTGGGAATGTAAATTGGTCCAACCTCTGTGGAGAGCAGTCTGGAGAACTCTCAGAAGGCTAGACATGGACCTACCCTATGATCCTGCAATTCCTCTCCTGGGGATATATCCTAAGAAACTAAACACACCATCCAAAGAGATCTGTGTGCAACTATCTTCATAGCAGCACAATTTGTAATAGCCAAAACCTCGAAGCAACCCAGGTGTCCAACAACAGATGAGTGGCTGAGAAAGTTGTGGTCATACAATTCAACTATTAAAAATGATGGGTTCACCTTCTTCACCTCATCTTGGATGAAGCTTGAAGGAATCCTGTGAAGTGAGATCAGCCAGAAAGAGAAGGATGAAGATGGGATGATCCCACTCATGGGCAGAAGTGGAGAAATAAGAACAGAAGGGGAAACACACAGCAGAAATTGGACTGGAGTTGGTGTATTGCACCAAAGTAAAGGACTCTGGGGGTGGGGGTGGGCTTTCAGGTCCTGGTGGCTGGTGGTGGAGTAGGATCTGGGCTGGGGGTGAAAGTATTTGCAGAAAATTGAGAAATTTTACACTTCTGCCAACAACTGTGTTTACTGTTGACTGTGAGCCATTAATTCTCCCAATAAAATGTATTTTAAAAAGATTATTTTATGGGAGCGAATCCTACTAAAGCAGCACTCATCTCTGACATAGGCAGTGCCAGGGATAACGCCTGGGCCCTCGGGCATGCAAGTCCTGTGCTCTACCACTGACCCCAAACTCCCTTCCTTCTCAAACTGACACGTACCCTCGGGCATGCAAGTCCTGTGCTCTACCACTGACCCCAAACTCCCTTCCTTCTCAAACTGACACGTATTCCATTGTATTCAGAGACGCCATATTGTCTGCCTGTTCATCTGTCAAAGACTTTTCAGGCTGTTGCCACAGCTTGGCTATTGTGAAGAGAGCTGAGGTGAACATGGCAAGGTTAACACCTCTTTGAGATACTGGGAATTCTTTCACCCCTTTTTTTATTCTTATTATTTTGAAATATTTAATGTTGTGTATTTACTTAGTGGTTAGAGACAGAGAGAAATGGAGAGAGAAGGGGGAGATACATCCCAGAGAGCAAAGAGAACCTGGAAAACACCAAGGAAGTCAGGTGTTGCTCCCCGAATCTGAGAGGAAAGAAGGAAAAGGAAATGCCAGGTGTGGGTGTGGCTTAGAAAGGAAGTGAAGGTGGGGCCTTAGAAGTGAGTTAAAATGGGGGTGGCCGGCTATCTCTGTTCAAACCACCCAATGAGCTTCTCTGGTGCCTTTTCATTTTCCTGATTAGAAATATTGGGGGAGGGGAGAACCCTAAGAGAAATACATAGAGTTAGGGGGAGAAAGCTCCTAACAATGGAGCAAATATTAATTTAGTCTTATAAATACAAAAAGGAGGAGGAGAAAAGAGGACAAAGAAGGAGGAGGAAGAGAAGAAGTCATAGAGAAGGGGCAGAAGATAGGGAGAAAGAGAGACACCTGCAGTCCTGCTTCACTGCTCATGAAGCTTTTGTCCTGCAGGTGCATGAGGGGGACTGGAACTCGGGTCCTTGTGCATGGTGACATATGCACTCTAATTGGGTACAACCCCACCTGGCCCCTCATCTTTTTTATTTTAAAGGTTTTCTGATTTGTTTACTATGAGAGAGAGAGAGTGAGAGGAGGAGGAAGGGAAAGAAAGAGACATAGCACTGCTCAGCTCTGGCATAAGGTGGTGGCAGAGCTTGAACCTGGGACCTCGGGAGTCCCTCATGTGCATGTAGGTGTCGGAATAGGCTGAGCTGTCTCCTCTGACCCTTCTAATCTCCAGTGTGCAAATGCTGCATTCACTCTCTGGCCCTCTCACTCCTGGTCCAAAGTCCAGTTTCCTGGCTTCTGTTCAGCCTGCTCTGCACATGGACTGCTGTGTTTCCACAGCACTTACTTCAGCGGCTTCCTTAGCTCTCGGCCATCCGCTGACTAAGTCCGCCAACTTTCACAATGGACTTTTTGGTTGTGTTCTTCAAGGAACCACTGGGAACATAGCAGGCATTTAAATAGACAACACCTAGAGAAAATAACTGGGTCCCCTTGACTCACCTTTGTGCATCAAGTTAGTTAACATCTGCGCTATGCTCACAGATATAATAAAAGTCTGGTTTTTTTTTTTTTATCAAATCATAGATTTTAACACCTAATAAAGATCCCCTAGCTTCACATTTATCTTTATTCTTTTTTTTGCTCAGATAAAATATGAAGTCGGTTATGACCTCTTAAACAGACCATCTGATGGAAAGTCTACATAAAAGGATGTGCGATCCACCCAAATTATTAATCATGTCCCCTTGGTGAACAAGTCCAAAACAGAATCTTATAGCTTTAGGTTGTATAAAGACTATCTTCTCACAGGCTGGGGGTGTGAATCCACCTGCCAACATCCGTGTCCAGCAGAGAAGAAATTACAAAAGCCAGAAATCCCACCTTCTGCACCTCATAAAGAATTTTGGTATACTCCCAGAGGGGGAGAACTGCTAGGGGAAGATGACCAGAGGGCTCTGAACCCCCAATTCCATCACTGGAAGCATCTGTCACTAGGAATCTTGTTTTTATACTGTCACTGAAAGCAAAGAGAATCTAGAAAACACACGAGGAAGGAAGCCAGACAAGTGGAGGTGTGACTTAGAGGAAACATAGAAACATAGAAAAAAAATGGGCAAATACATATAAATTACATATAAATTACATATAAATTAGATAGTTCTAGAAATCATAGTCAACCCATATCTGTGACCTTGGGAGAACCACTGCAGTTTCTGTGGAAGGGATAGGGGACTCAGAACTCTGGTGTTGAAAACAGTGTGGAATTATACACCTGTCAGCTTATAATTTTGTAAATAAATATTAAATAACTAACACTTTTCATTAAAAAAAAAAGACAACACTAAAGATATAATATGAGGGCATGAGACCCCACAGGTTAGATGGTAAACTGTTCTTCTAGGTGTTAGAAGTTTGTGATAGTGGACAGAGAGGAACCTCTCCTTGCAAGGTACTAAGTTTGACAATAACATCTGTTGAAATGACAGAAAGTCAGTGACATAGTAGAAAAAATAAGAGTGATAGGAAAGGGGCAAAGGATTGGACTAGAGCTTCAGGGAAAATTAAAAATGTCCTTTCAATAACATTTTCGAGCATTAAAAGGAAAAAATAAAATATAGATTAATTTGATTCCATCAAAATGATAATTTTCAGGTCACCACTAAGATAATGCAGAGCAGGGGGCCAGGCGGTGGCACACCTGATCAATCGCACTTAGTATGAAGCACAAGGACTCACGCAAGAATCCTGGTTCAAGCCCCTGGCTCTCCAGCTCCTCATCTGCAGGGGGGACGCTTCACATGCGGTGAAGCAGTCTGCAGGTGTCTGTCTTTCTCCCTCTCTATTTCCTCCTCTTCTCTCGATTTCTCTCTATCCTAGCCAATAGAATGGAAAAAGTGGCCGCTGGGAGCAGTAGGTTTGTAGGTTTGTAGTGCCGGCACTGGCCCTAGCAGTAACCCTGAAGGCAAAAATAAATAAATGAATGAATGATTAAATAAACGAAAGGAAATGAAAGGCACACCGGAAGACAATATTCAATATTCATCCTATGTATGTCCACATATAGGGGCCAGGTGGTGGTGCACCTGAGTAAGCACACACATCACAATGAGCAAGGACCCAGGTTCAAGACCCTGGTCCCCACCTACATGGAGGGAGCGTCACAAGTGGTGAAGCAGGACTGCAGGTGTCTCTCTGGCTCTCTATCTCCCCTCCCCTCTCAATTTCTGTCTCTATCCAGTAATAAAAATTAAAAGATTATATATATATATAACCGAAGATCTAAACCTAGAAACTGTAAGCAGCTTTTGCATTTTTATGACAAATGAGCCAATGATGTTTGCAACCGGCCAAAAATTGAGCAGATACTTCTCAAAAGAGGATACAGTCAGCATGTGAACAGTCAGCACATGAAAGGCCACTTCACTTCGCTTGTCACTTTTGGGGAAGTGAGACCTGAAACCACAGTGAACTCTCACTGCACACACCAGAACAGCTGGAGTTAAGAAAACTAAGAAAGTTAAGAGACTAAGAAATCCCGCTAACAACAGAACACCCAGGACTGCCGTGTGCCGTGTGCAGTGGGCGTGTGAGATAGTCCAACCATGATGAAAACCACTTAGCCGTCTCCTACGAAGCTGGCATGTTCTTACCATTTGACCTGGGAGGCTCATGCCTAGATTTTACCAAAGAAAAATAGAAACATCAGCTCACACAAAGACTCAGGAATGGATACTATGACACTGTTATTTATTTATTTATGTATTTATTTAGTTAGTTAGTTAGTTATTGCTGGGGCTCAGTGCCTACACTTCAAATCCATTGCTCCTGGAGGCCATTTTTTCCCAGTTTTGCTGCCCTTGTTATTATTATTATTGATGTTATTATTGTTGGATAGGACAGAGAGAAATGGAGAAAGGGAAGACAGAGAGGGAGAGAAAGACACCTGTAGACCTGCCTCACCGCCTGTGAAGCGACTCCCCTGCAGGTGGGGAGCCGGGGGCTCGAACCGGGATCCTTACATGGGTCCTTGCGCTTTGTGCCACGCATGCTTAACCCGCTGCACTACTGTCGGGTCCTTGGTACTGTTACTTATAATAGCCCCAAATGTCGATATTCACTGACAGATACACCATTTGTGACACAGAACGGACTCAGAGCCAAGAACACTATCTAGGAAGAAGGACCATTCTCAAAACACTGATCACAAGAACCCACATGCACAAAAAAAGAGTACGTGCAGTGTGATTCCATAGCAGGAATTCTAGAAGAGATAAAAGGAAGCCTTGGGTGATAGGTATCACATGGATGGCTGGAGGCAGCTTGCCCAGGTGAGGAGGTGTGGAGAACAGGCCTGACCGCGGAGTGCGCAGGGGGATTCTTGGGGGACAGATGCTCTCTGGTCTGATCGGCATGCCTTTGCCATAGCTTGTCAGACAGTGAACCATCAGGCAATGAGAGGCTTTTACTATATGTCAGTTAGGCCTCTGGAACATTAACTTTTTTTTTCTTTCATTTGACATGTAGTGGCTTACAAGATTATGAAACTATAGGATAGATTCAGTAGTTCCACACCACACACTCCATCAAAGAAGAATGTTAACTTTTAAGCGGTGTAAAAGTTGACGATCAGATTGAGTAAATACATTACAACACACAAAGATAAATAAATAAAGTGCATCCTTGATCCTAAGTGTGTGATTTTTCTGCAAAAGTAGTTTTCTGTGTACAAGAGACAAAAAAGAGAGAGAGAAAGAGAAAGAAAGAAAAAGGAAAAGGAAAAAGGAAGATAAAACCAAAAACAAAAAAAAAACTTTTTTTTTTTTTGCTAAATGCCAAAGATAAAATGCAAAGTTAAATTAGACACAATCTTGCCCTTATTTGCCTTTCTTTTTCCAAAGAGATGGGTATATCAGTAATTATTGTACAAAACAAGTAGTGATCACATTCTTTTAGAATTAGAAAGTTTTGAGCTGGGGAGATACTATAATGGTTATGCAAAAGACATTGATGTCTATGTCTAGGGAGACAGCACAGGGGTTCTGCAAGAGACTCTCCTGCCTGAAGCTTTGGGGTCCCAGGTTCAATCCCCAGCACCACCATCAGACAGAGCTCAACGAAGCCCTGGTATCTCTCCTATCGTTAAAAATAAATAAGTAAAAATTATTTTTAAGAAAGGCTTCAATATCTGAGTTTCCAAGATCCTCGGTTTGATCTCCAAAACTATCATAAGAGCTGAGCAAATTTTTTTTTAATTTCTTTATTGGGGAATTAATGTTTTACATTAGACAGAAAATACAATAGTTTGTACATGCATAACATACCTCAGTTTTCCACATAACAATACAACCCCCACTAGGTCTTCTGTCATCCTTTTCCAGGACCTGTACTCTCCCACCCACCCACCCACCCCAGAGTCTTTTACTTTGGTGCAATGCACCAACTCCAGTTCAGGTTCTGCTGAGTGTTTTCTCTTCTGATCTTGTTTTTCAACTTCTGCCTGAGAGTGAGATCATCCCATATTCATCCTTCTGTTTCTGACTTATTTCAGTTAACACTATTTCTTCAAACTCCATCTAAGAAAATGGTGAAGTCACCATTTTTAATAGCTGAGTAGTATTCTTTGTGTATCTAGACCACAGCTTGCTCAGCCACTCATCTGTTGTTGGACACCTGGGTTGCTTCCAGGTTTTGGCTATTACAAATTGTACTGCTATGAACATATGTGTACACAGATCTTTTTGGATGGGTGTGTTGGGTTCCTTAGGATCTATCCCCAGGAGAGGAATTGCAGGATCATAGGGTAGGTCCATTTCTAGCCTTGTGAGAGTTCTCCAGACTGTTCTCCACATGGGTTGGTCCAACTGACGTTCCCACCAGCAGTGCAGGAGGACTCCTTTGACTCCACAGCCTCTCCAGCATTTGTTGCTGCTACCTTTTCTGATGTATGACATTCTCACAGGAGTGAAGTGGTATCTCATTGTTGTCTTGATCTGCATTTCTCTGACTTGTAGCATTTTTTCATGTGTTTCTCGCCTTTTGGGTCTCTTCTGTGGTGAATATTCTGTCCATGTCCTCCCCCCATTTTTGGATAAGGTTATTTGTTTTCTTGTTGTTGAGTTTGGCAAACTCTTTCTATATTTTGGTTATTAAACTCTTGCCTGATTATGGCATGTAAAGATCTCCCAACCTGTGAGGGGTCTCTTGGTTTGGGTACTGGTTTCTTTTGCTGTGAAGAAGCTTTTTAATTTGATATAGTCCCATAGGTTTATACTTGCCTTAGTCCTCTTTGTAATTGGATTTGTTTCATTGAAGATGTCTTTAAAATTTATGTGGAAAAGAGTTCAGCCAATATTTTCCTCTACATATCTGATAGTTTCTGGTCTAACATCCCAATCCTTGATCCACTTGGAATTTACTTTTGTGTTTGGTGAAATATACTGGTTCAGTTCCATTCTTCTGCATGTTTCAACCCACCAGGAAAAAAGTTTTAATTATGAATAAATAAATTGTAAAGGACTTAGGTTTTTTTTTTAATTACACTTACAAAAGTAATGTGGATTCATCCGTTAGGATTCACCCTCAGCCCATACTGCAATCACCTTCAACAAAGCAATGCTAGTCCAGCTCTTTTAAACTGAAATCTGTATACGTACATAAACTGTATTAATGAAATTCTTGTCGAGTAGGAATTATAGAATTTTGGACTCTGGTGTTACAATTAATGAAGAGTGGGGGGAAATAGCATAATGGTTCTGTAAAGAGACTCTCAGGCGTGAGTCTCTGAAGTCCCACGTTCAATCTCCCATAAACCAGAGATGAACAGTGCTCTGGTAATAAATAAATAAATAAATAAATACTTAACACGACAATTAATAATGAAGAGGGGTTGGGTGGTGGTGCACCTGCTTGAGCACTCATGTTACAATGTACAAGGACCCAAGTTCAAGCAAAAACTTCACGAGTGGTGGAGCAGAGCTATCTCTCTGTCTCTTTCCCTCTCTGTTTCCCCCTTTCTTCTTAATTTCTGGCTGTCTCTATCCAATAAATAAATAAATAAATATTTTTAAAAGTGTTTAAAAAAAACCAATGAAGAACTAATGGGCAGGGAAAACTGGTCAGAATATGTGAAAGAATGAACTACCACCACAAATCAATTCCAAATGGATCCAAGATTTGAATGTGTAACCTAAAACCATAAAATTTGTCGAAGAGCCTAGATGGTAACCTCCTTGACACTGGTCAACACTTTGTTTAGGTTTGATGACAATAGCAGAAAAAATAAGCCCCTGGGAAGACACCCACCCAAAATACAGAAGCACAGTTGGGAAAAACATCAACAAAAAGTAAATATTGGCATACTACGTGGGAATAAATATCTGCAAATCATATATCTGGAAAAGGTTAGCACTCAAAATACATGAAGAACTCATATAATCAATCCTGAAAGATTCATGAATGGAATAGGCAGAGTAGCTGAGTAGACCTCTTTGAAAGAAGACATGCAGAGAGTGAACAGGTACGTGAGAAAGGGATCAGCACCGCTAACCATCAGAACTACCCTGAGGCATCGCCATACACCAGAGAATGGCTGTTTGCAGTCAGGAGCTAACAAGCATTGGCAAGACACAAAGAAAGTGCCAGGTGTTCGCCTCGTGCACGGCTGGTGAAATGTAAATTGGCACAGCCACATAGCAAACAATGCAGAGTTTCCTCAAAAAATTAAAAATAGAACTACCCTATGACCTTGCAATTTCACTTCTGGGTATGTACCCAGAAGGAAACTCAGAGCTGCCTCTTCATGTCCATTACCATCAGCAGAGGAATGGATAGAGGAGATGGCTACACATACACGTGCACAACATTAATATTCACTGCTCTCTCTCTCTCTCTCTCTCTCCACATATAATGTAATCTATTCAGTCACAAATAAGAAAGGAATTCTGGCAGCTGACCTCACCAATGGGTCCTGGAACCCCCTCTCTCCAGAGCCATACCCCACTAGGAAGAGACAGAAACAGGTGGTATAGATCCACCTTTTAACGCCATGTCCAGTGTAAAAGCAATTATAGAATCCAGAACTCTCACCTTCTGTACCCTATAAAGAATTTTGGTCCAAACTCCCAGAGAGGGAGAAATGATAGGGGAAGATGACCAGAGGGCTCTGAATTCCAATCCCATCAGTATCTGAAGAGAGAGAATGGAAAGGGAGGGGCATTTGGATGTAGTAATAGGTATAGGTGTGACTTGGAAAGGAAATGAAGAAAGGGCATTAAAAATGGGCAGATCTATAAAAATATAGACAGATAGCTATAGAAATAATAGTTAACCCATACCTGCAGCCTTAAGAGAACTGCTATAGCTTCCAATGGTGGGATTGGGGATTCAGAACTCTGTTGATTAGAATGGTGTAGAGTTGTACCCCTGTTGTCTTGTAATGTTTTAAACCAATACTAACTCACTAATAAAAAAATAAAATAATACAATAAAATACTACTACATCAAAAATAAAATAAAAATTTTAAAAAAAATAAGAAAAGAATTCTGACATCTGTAATCCCATGGATGGACTTGAGGGCATTATACTAAGTGAAATGTCAGGCAGAAAGAGACAAGTGTTGTCTGATCTCATTAATGTGTAGAATATATATAGTAAAAACTCAGAGAGAACAGATCTGGGGCTGCCATAGGGAAGTGGGAGTGGGTGCTAGCAAGAACTGAAGTGGGTAAAGGTGATCTAAAGTTACCAGTTCCAGCTCTAAAGTTAAACAGCTCTGGGAATGTGATGAGAAGCAAGCTGAGGGGCCTGGTGGTGGTTGAGCACATATGTTACAATGCTCAAGGAACTGGGTTCAAGCTCCCGGTCCCCACCTGTGGGGGGCTGCCTTCACAAGTGGTGAAGCAGGGCTGCAAGTGTCTCTCTTTTTATCTCCCCTTCCTCTCAATTTCTGGCTGTCTCTATCCAACAAATAAATAAAGGTAAAGACAAAGAAAGAAAAAGAGAGAGAGAGAAAGGAAGGAAGAAAGGAAGAAAAAGAAAGAAAGAAAGAAAGAAAGAAAGAAAGAAAGAAAGAAAGACACAGCTATATACAAGATATACTGGGTACTGTACAGCAAACCCTAACAAAAGGACTTTTCAAAGTTAACCCAATTACCAAATAATGTGATGCTAACATTAACTATCAATTGTCTTTTTGAATCCTAAGACAGCAGGAACCTCACATCTCCACTATAGAGCCTCTACTTCCCCCAGTCCTGGAACCACTGGATAGGGCCCACTTTCCTGCATGCCTCTCCCAATCCATATCAAATAATATTGCATCTGCCGATCACAACCTAACCAACACAACGATTGCCACCTCAACATGCTTCACTTCAGACTGTGTCCAGAGACTTCACGTGTGGAATGACAACCCTTCAGCTTCATTACTCGGGTGAGACCTTTCCTTTCATAGTATACTCTAATTTCATCTCAGGTGGTTCACTTTCTAACAAAGTCCCAAAACCTAGATATACACCAGTTTCTGTGAGAGAGGGCATATGTTCACACATATCCGTAAACTACTGCAAAATATATACCTGAAAGCAGAAGTACACTAGAGTTTGCAGTGAGTACCCCCTAACACTTCCTCTCTACTATCCCAAGCTTTGGGTCCATGATTGCTCAACAATTTGTTTGGCTTCATATGTTAACTCTCTTTTTAGTCACCAGGTTCCAGATGTCATCAGGATGCCGGCCAGGATTCCCTGGATTGAAGACCCCACCAATGTGTCCTGGAGCTCCGCTTCCCCAGAGACCCACCCTAGTAGGGAAAGAGAGAGGCAGACTGGGAGTATGGACCGACCAGTCAACACCCATGTTCAGCGAGGAAGCAATTACAGAAGCCAGACCTTCTACCTTCTGCAACCCTCAACGACCCTGGGTCCATGCTCCCAGAGGGATAGAGAGTGGGAAAGCTATCAGGGGAGGGAGTGGGAAATGGAGATTGGGTGGTGGGAATTGTGTGGAGTTGTACCCCTCCTACCCTATGGTTTTGTTAATTAATCCTTTCTTAAATAAAAAAGAAAAAGAAAAAGAAAAAAAAAGGAAAGAAAGAACAGGAGGCCAGGTGGTGGTGGTGCACTGGATTAAGCGCATGCACGTAGTACAAAGCACAAGGACCAGAGCAAGGATCCTGGTTCA
This sequence comes from Erinaceus europaeus, assembly GCF_950295315.1. NCBI lineage: Eukaryota > Metazoa > Chordata > Mammalia > Eulipotyphla > Erinaceidae > Erinaceus > Erinaceus europaeus. Next base: position 28,432,774 of record NC_080182.1, read on the forward strand.
AGCCTTCAGCTCCCCACCTGCAGGGGAGTTGCTTCATAAGCGGTGAAGCAGGTCTGCAGGTATCTGTCTTTCACTCCCTTACTCTGTCTTCCCCTCCTCTCTCGATTTCTCTTTGTCCTATGCAACAACAACAATAGCAATAACAACAACAGTAACAATAACAAGAAGGGCAAGAGCAACAAAATGAAAAGATGACACCCCCCCCCCAAGGAGCAGTGGGTTCGTTGCCGGCACCAAGCCCCAGAGATAACCCTGGAGGAAAAAAAAAGAAAGAAAGAAACAAGTTGAGAAAAGAGGTTTTCAACACTGTGTTGTATGTTTGAAAGTGGTTGAGTAAGCCGATCTTAAAAATTCTTCTCCTGGGGAGTTGGGCGGTAGCGCAGCGGGTTAAGTGCACAAGAACCGGCATAACGATCCCGGTTCGAGCCCCCGGTTCCCCTCCTTCAGGGGAGTTGCTTCACAGATGGTAAAGCAGGTCTGCAGGTGTCTGTCTTTCTCTCCCCCTCTCTGTCTTCCCCTCCTCTCTCCATTTCTACATTTCTCTCTGTCCTAACGACAACATCAATAACAACAAGAATGACAACTACAACGACAACAACAAAAGGGCAACAAAAGGGAAAATAAATAAATATTTTAAAAAAATTTTTAAATTCTTCTCCTGGAAATCATGTTTGTAGGTACAGGAGGTTAACTAGCTACTAACCAGACTGATTGGACTAAACAGTCTGCAGTATGTCTACATGGCGACACACTGTGCAGTGCCTCACACTGTGTTGTGCTCATTCCGTCCCTTGAGGGAAGAAAAAATTCCAATGGGAATGGTGTCATTTTTCTTTATCACGTTTATTTATTTATTTATTTTACTTTGGAGTCAATTATTAATTTAGAGAATTATAAGAACTCAGGCTTCAAGTCGACATTTATAATTCTATGTGCGCAGCAGACGGGCAGAGGTCCTGTGCACCCCACCCCACTCACACACACAGAACCACGGCAGGTATTATGAAGTCTGAGAAGCTTTGGTCCCTATTTATTTCTTCAACTCATTTGCTTCAGTTCTCTGGACTCCACAAGTTGGTGAAACCCCCTCCACACACACACACACCATTTGCCTTGATCTATTTACTGAGTTCAGTGAGTAGCAGCACCGCCAGTCCCACCCCTTTAGCCCCTAATGAGGAAATTTCATCTTTCTAACTTGCAGAGTAGTGTTGACTGTGTGCCTCAGACTCACTGCCCCAGTCATTGGTCACTGGGCATTTAGTTGGCGTCTGGACTGCTGCGGAGGTGAATGTGAGAGTGTGTGCTGGGGGGACTACTGGCCCAGTGTGCTCCCGAATGGTTAAGGGTTCCCCACACAGAATCCCAACAAAGAATTTAGAAGAAAGCCTGACTTTCAGGAATTTTAAACTTCATTCAGGAAAATTGAGAACATTCACATTAGGCCAAGAGATAGAGAGAAAGAGAGAAAGCCTTTACTCATATGCTGACATGCTCACCTAGGCAGAGAGAGAGTGAGAGAGTGAGAGAGTGAGAGAGTGAGAGTGAGAGTGAGAGAGTGAGAGAGAGAGAGAGAGAGAGAGAGAGAGAGAGAGAGAGACCCACAGGTGTAGCTGATAAACATCTAAGCCCCGCCTCCACCTCCTTTTAAGCTACACTCACACCAGGTGAGCCTGATGTGATGCAGCAATGTCTGTGTTCCCCAGCGTACTTCCTGTCATTTCTGACCTCAACAGTGGATTTGGGGTTTTTGTCTCCTCTGGGTACATATGCCTACTAGTAGAATTGCTGGATTGTGAGGTATTTCCGTTTTTTTCTTGTTTGAGGGTTCTCTATAGTGTTTTCTGTGGGGGGCTGCACCGTCTCTATCCCTGTCAATAGAGTCACATTGTTTGATAAAAGTTAAATTGGCATGACAGAACAGATGCGGACTTTGGAGCCAAATATATAAAAAATAAAACAGCAAACACCTACTAACCTTGGCAGTGCACTAAGTTCTTTGCATGCCTGACCTTACTGAAACTTAACAAAAACAAAAAAAATCTATGAATGAAGTGGGCATTACCACTTTTAATGTGGTTATTCCTGTTACTACCCACTTGCAGATAAGAAGTAACAGGACTAACAGCATGACAATGGCTAACTTTACATAGTTTGCAATTGGAAAATTCAGAGACAGAGCCTAAGTCTCTCTTTTTAAATATTTTTATTTTACTATTGGATATAGACAGAGATATTGAGAGTGGGAAGGGAGAGAGACAGAGACACCTGCAGCCCTGTTTCACCACTCAAGAAGTTTCCCCCTGCAGGTGGAGACCAGGAGCTTGAACATGTGTCCTTATGCACTGTGACATGTGCGCTCAGCCAGGTGTGCCACTGCCTGCCCCCACCCCTCTTCTCTTTTTTTAATATTTATTTATTCCCTTTTGTTGCCCTATTATTATTGTTATTGATGCCATCTGTTGTTGGATAGGACAGCGAGAAATGGAGAGAGGAAGGGAAGACAGAGAGGGGGAGAGAAAGATAGACACCTGCCGACCTGTTTCACTGCCTGTGAAGGGACTCTCCTACAGGTGGGGAGCCGGGGGCTCGAACTGGGATCCTTATGCCAGTTCTTGTGCTTTGTGCCACATTCACTTAACCTGCTGTGCTACCACCCAACTCCGACTTTACCAGTTTTTACCTGAGGCTGACATCTGATATGCAGGTGGACCCAAGTTATTGTCTGGGGAGATGATGTTGTGGCTGGGAAAAGGGCTGGAAAGCTGGATCAGGGAAGAGAGTAGCTCCCAAATATGGGGAAAGTGTATAAATGTTATTGACCGTAAATTCCATTGATTTGATCTGGTGCCCATATTCAGCATAATATATTTATTATGCTGAATTATTATTATTATATTATTATAATATAATATTATATTATATTATAATATTATATATAATAATATATATTATAATTATATATAACAATAATATATTATAATATATTATTATTATATAATAATTATTATTATATATTAGATACAGAGAAGTTGAGAGGGGAAGGGGATATAGAAGCAGAGAGATACCTGCAGCCCTGAAGCTTTCCCTCTGCAGGTGGAGACTGGGGGGTTGAACCCAGGTCCTCATGCACTTTAATGTGTGCAAATTCAACCAGACATGTCACCACCTGGCCCCCCAGAGCCAAAGTCTCTGGATCCTGGAGCCTTTTCCTTTGCTTCCTCAGACTCTTATTGGTGCTAAGGAGCTCTAGCGAGTAACATCACATCTTTGAGCCTCTGGTCCAGGTCTGTGGGACAGAAGCAATTACGAAGCACTGCTGCAGAGATTAAGTGAGAAGATGTCAGTTCAATCGATCAGTACAGTCTTTCCTGTTTACTTTGGACTTCATTTGACATGTACAGTGCAAGAGGATCGATCAAGTGAGGCTCACCTACGCACTGTGATTGCAAACAACCAGAAACTCTGATGACTGTAGTCGATGTGCAGAGAGAGAGACACATATGCAGAGGGTTAGTTATGACTTTTAGAAAGGCAGCATGACAAAGTCAAATGCCTGACCCCAGATCTGTAGTTTCTAAACCTGGTTACCCAGTGGAATTGCCGGGGGTGTGGTTATGAGAATCAGACTCCTGGGTCACATTCTCTCTCCATGAACCTAGTGAGATTGTGGACATCTTTGTGTCCCTGGAATCCACACAGTTGTAGTGTTCCACCAAGTCTGAGGACAGCCATAGGAAAACCACTTTGTGTTTACCATCCATTCAGAAAACTCTGAATGTATTCCATTTATATCAGAGTACTGTGCAGGCTTACGACCAACTATGTTAGTAATACTGTTTGTTTGTTTGATGGATTTATTTTATTGTTATAGTTATTATTTATTGCTGCGAGGGTTATCGCTGGGGCTCTGTGCCTGCCCTACGAGTCCACTGCTCCTGAGAGTGATCTCCTTTTCCATTGTTGTTGCTGATGTCGTCGTCATTGCTGGATAGGACAGAGAGAAATGGAGAGAGGAGGGGAAGGCAGAGGGAGAGAGAAAGACAGACACCTGCAGACCTGCTTCCTCACTTGTAAAACGATCTCCCTGCAGGTGGGGAGCTGGGGGCTTGAACTGGGATCCTTGTGCTTTGTACTATGTGCGTTTAACCTGGTGTGTTACCACCTGGCCCCTGTTGTTAATTTTCAATAGTGATTTAGTACTAATTAACAGGATTATAAGATAATATGGGGTACAATTTCATACAGTTCCTGCCACCAGAGTTCTGTATCGTATCCCCTCCATTGGAAGCTTCCCTATTCTTTATCCCTCTGGGAGTATGAACCCAAATTCTTTATGGAGTGCAGAAGGTGGAAGGTCTGGCTTCCATAATTGCTTCTCTGCTGGACATGGACGTTGGCAGGTGGATCCATACCTCCAGCCTGTTCCTATCTTTCCCTAGTGGGACAGGGCTCTGGAAAGGAGGGGTTCCAGGGCCTACTGGCAAGGTCATCTGCCCAGGGAAGTCATCATGACATCATGATAGCATCTGCACCTTGGTGGTATTTATTTGTTTGTTTGTTTGATTGATTGATTTAGTATTAATTTGTTACCACCAGGGTTACCATTGAGACTCAATGTCTGCAGGACCGCACCAGTCCCAGCAGCCATTATTTTGACCAAGGGTGAGAGAGAGAAACATAGAGAAGAGGTGCCTCCCCTGCAAGTGGGGAGTAGGGGCTTGAACCAGGGTCCTCACGTGCATTAATATGTGTTCTCTTCCAGTGGAGTCATCATCTGGCCTGTCAACTTTATTTATTTATTTAGGTATTGTTTTGTTTATTTTTTGTTTTACCAGAGTACTCTCAGCTCTGGCTTTTGTTGGTGCTGGGAACTGAATCTGGGATTTCTGGTGCCTTAGGCATAGCATTCTTTGTGCATAACCACTATGCTATCTCTCCTGGCTCTCTCAATTATTTTTAATTGGCAGTTTCTAAAGCATATGACAGTATAATCTTTAGTGTCTTAAATGGTCTAAGATCTGCTTTATCTTTTTCGCTTATCCTCCTTTTTTTAAATTGAAGTAACATAATGTTATAGTAAGTGTCAGCTGTGACTCCCTGAAGACCAGCATGTTTGCACTGTGTTGGCTTCAGGGAAAGGCCAGCGCCACCACACAACCTTTCCTGTTTCCTGATTTGCTTTCTCTCCCCCTCTTCCCTCTGAAACAAGTGGTTGATGGAGCCAGTGAGCACTCACTGTTTTCTCTATAAATGGCATATGGGTGAAATCATGTAGAGTTTGCTCTCTTCCTTTTTCTTTTCTTTTCTTTCTTTTTTTTAAAAATTTTTTAAATAATTTTTTATATTTATTTTATTTATTTATTCCCTTTTGTTGCCCTTGTTGTTTTACTGTTGTAGTTATTATTGTTGTTGTCGTCGTTGTTGGATAGGACAGAGAGAAATGGAGAGAGGAGGGGAAGACAGAGAGGGGGAGAGAAAGACAGACACCTGCAGACCTGCTTCACCGCCTGTGAAGCGACTCCCCTGCAGGTGGGGAGCCGGGGTTCGAACCGGGATCCTTATGCCGGTCCTTGTGCTTTGCGCCACCTGCGCTTAACCCGCTGCGCTACAGCCCGACTCCCCTCTTTTTTTTTTCCTCTAGGGTTATCACTGGGACTCAGTGCCTGCATTGCTCCTGGTGGCCAATTTTCCTTTTTATTTTTTACTTGACAGGATACAGAGAAATTGAGAGGATAGGGGAGAGAGGGGGGAGAGAGAGAGAGAGAGAGAGAGAGAGACCCCTGCAGACCTGTTTCACAACTTGTGAAGCATCCTCCCTACAGGTGGGCAGCAGGGCCTTGAACCCGGATCCTTCTGCATAGTGATATGTACACTTAGCCAGGAGCACCGCCACTAGACCCCGGAGTTTCTCTCTCCAGCTGGTTTATGTTCCTGAGCCTAACCTCTTCTGGGTTCTACCATGTCATTGCAACTGACAGAAGAGAGATGTGTATAGATGACCTTTGTCATTTGTCTGTTGGTGGGCACTTGGGTCGTATCTAGGTCTTGGCTAACAGAAACAGTTCCAGAAGAAGCCTGGGGCTGCAGTTATCTCTTTGAATGAGTGATTTTATATTTTCCGATAAGTGCCTCAAAGTGGGCATGACTGGATTGTATGGAATTAGAAAACAACTTCTTCATAAAATACTTGGATATTGAAATACGATAGGGAAAGAAATGTGAAACAAGCTGATAAACCTCTCCCCTGCAAAATTTCATGCAGGGGCTGGGTACGTATGTGCACTTGGTTAAGCACACAAATTACAGTGTGCAAGGACCCGGGTTCAAGTCCCCGATCCCCACCTGCAGGGGGAAAGCTTTGCATGTAGTGAAGCAGGGCTGCAGGTGTCTCTGGTTTAAAGAGTGTTTCCCTCCTCAGAAGATTTTTACAGCTGCCAAGGAGAAATCAAAGGTCCTCAATCAACAGTCCTCACTCAGACCAACTGTGGTTCCATGAAAGCGAGTCTAAGGGGCGTGACTCAGCTGGTAGAGCACAGGCCTTGTACAGGCCTTGCAGGTCTGCAGTTCAGCCCCCAGAGCTGCGTGGAGAGCCGAATGCTCTGACTCCCGGTTTCCTCTCCTTTGTGAAACCCTCCCCTCTCTGTTTGTTCATTTGTTTTAGTCAAGCCCTGCTCAGCTGTGGCTGAGGGTAGTGCTGGGGGTTGAACCTGGGACCTCAGAGCCACAGGGAGGAGGGTCTTTCCCATAACCACTGTGTTGTCTACCCCAGCCCTCTCCTGAGATTTAAATGACAAATTAAAATTGCAGTTAAGTGCCGGAGACTGCACACAATTCTGTCCCTTACCAACCAGGTCTCTGATTCTGGGGTCACTGGATACTTCCCACTCTCTGTAAGAGCATGGCGTTGTGCTGCTGAGGGCAGGAATCTCTTTCTCTTTCTGTCTCTCTCTCTCCAGCAAGGGCATCTGTGCAGCAAGGTGCCCAAATGACTCCTCTTCATGCACTACCAACATGAAACCACCGGTGCCAATACCGTGCTGCTACCCGCTGGGGACATGACCACCTGCATCTGTGACAACCATGACATCCGCCAACACCAGGAAGTTGAAACCCAGCGGCTGGCTGGTAGGCTCTGTGTTGGTGCCTTTACTTCACCATCCTGCCTGAGCACCTCGATTCTGCCTTCTGGGAGCTCACCTGGCACCTTCTCTTTCCAGCTCTCTGACATACAAGCACCCAGCTGGCATTCACCCTACTGTGCGGGACCCCACAGGGCTGCTCATGTTTCACCCTCATTTGGTTTCCAGCCGTGGCACCCTGGTCCCAGGAAGGAGTGCAGAAGCTTTGGTGTTGGCTCTAAATGCCCTTGGTTGCAAACTGAACCACTTCCCTCCATCGGGAGCTGACGTGTCCTGCCTGCCTCTTAGCTCAAGAGCCCGGACTGGATGAGAGGTGCTGGGCAGGTGGAGTGGGCTTAGGCTCATCTCACCTGCGTCCCCTTCATGGCCACCTGTAAGCAGTTCTGCCTCCCCCAGAGCTGTCACCTGGCACCTCTCCTCATTATATTAGGACATGGGACCTAAGCAACATTATCTAGTTGCTTATGGGATTTTAAGAAACTCCCTTCCCTTGAAAGGAAAAAAAAAATCCATGTGTTTCATGACCCTGTAGAAATCTTGGATTTCATAACAAGAGAGCTGGGATGGGGCATTAGTGACACACATTTAATCTGCTCTAGCTGGTGTCTTTGCCACCTGGTATTAGTCTAGACCTGGCACTATGGGTAAGTGCTTTTAATTAAAATGACATTTCAAACAGCCCACAGCCCTGAGGCTGGCAGCCACAGCGAGGAAGAAAGGTTCTGCTGGAATCGCCCCCATGCCATGCACTGAGGGTTTTTAAAAAATTTTTATATTTATTTATTTTCCCTTTTGTTGCCCTTGTTTTTTATTGTTGTTGTAGTTACTATTATAGTTGTTATAGACGTCATCAGTTAGATAGGACAGAGAGAAATGGAGAGAGGAGAGGAAGACAGAGGGGGGAGAGAAAGATAGACACCTGCAGACCTGCTTCACCTCCTTCGGCGACCCCAGCCTGAGTAGTTTTTTATCCCAGCATTCACCAAATAACCCCTGGGTATGGGGGAAGCAAGCTTCCAGATGTGTGGGGCCTTCTTTCCTGTGTACTAAGAGGGTGACTTCTAACGGGACGCCCCCGCGCCCTGGCCCCCACTCCACTCCTGAGGGTTGGGAGGGTGCCCCACATCCTTTGGGTCCCACATGAACCGTGGCAAACCGAACACCTCCCTTTTTTGTCACCCTGGCAGTTCCTGGCTGACTCATTTTCTAAATAAGTCACTTGTGGTTTTTTGGTCTGACATCACATGTGGAAGACTCAGTAATTTTTTTTTTTAAGAACCAGAATTAAAGTCCATCAGAATAAGCTATGCTGCGTGTTACTCATGGTTCCAGGACGAGGGGTCAGCACGGGTGGCTGCGGGGGAGAGTGAGGTGGGGAGGAAGGAGTGGGTGTGGTCGTGAAGAGCTTGGGTGGACATCTCTTGTTGGTCCACCCATTACAAAAACTCAGTGGATTCAGGCCTGCTGCCTGTGACAGAGAATTTAAAATAGCCCAGCAAAGAAAGCGGAATTCTGCCTCAGCACTGCATGGGGTTCAAATCCCAGCTCTACCACATGCCACACAGGTGAACTTGAGTCAGGCACCCAGCTATGATGTGTCCCGTGCCCTCACTTGTTAAGTAAGAACAGTGCCTTGGGAGCCGGATGGTTAAGCACACCTAGTACTAAGCGCAAGGATTCAGGTTTAAGCCCCCGGCTCCCCACCTGCAGGGGAGTCGCTTCACAGGTGGTGAAGCAGGTCTGCAGGTGTCTCTCTGTCTCTCTCCCTCTCTGTCTCCCCCTCCTCTCTCAATTTCTCTCCATCCTGTCCAATAAGATGGAACAAACACCAGCCAGGAGCAGTGGATTCATAGCGCCGACACCAAGCCCTAGCGATAATCCTGGAGGCAAAAATAAAATAATAATTAAATAAATAAGAATAGCGCCTTTAGCACGGGGCTGTTGCAGGTAGTCTTCATGGGTGTGTGAATGTGCTTGTAGCTGTGCCTGGGACTCTGTGGGCGGGACAGAAACGTGAACAGAGTCCCTTGAGCCCACCGGCATGTGTCTGCCCTCACAGCAGATATCCAGCACGATTGTTTTGATGAGAAGTATGCATTCTCTCAAGACACACTTGAAACAGAGGAGACAGGAGTTACAAAAACCGGAACTCTGAACAGGGCGTCCTCACCCTCTGCCTTGTGATGCGTTTGTTCCCAGTGAAGTGTGTTGTGTGCATGGTGGTATGAGGGGGCTGGTGGGCTCCGCTCACACCCCCGCAGGCCTTACTCAATGGGGGGGGGAGGGGACCTATTTCCTGTTTCTCAGGTACATTAAAAAGGCGCAGTCCAGGTCCCTGCACCCTGGAAACTTGGATTGAGTTAGAGGAGATGGTGGCCCCAGGGAAATTCATTCTGGGACCTCCCTGTGCTCCTGCCTGGCTGACTAGCTGACTGGGGGGTGAGGGGGATGGGGTTGGGGGGGTGGCAAAGGTGGGATGGGGAGGGGATGAGGGGGAGGGAGAGGAGGCACCGCATTCTCCAGACAGGTGACATTTATTCCACAAGGTGGGCAGACCAGCCAGCACTGATCAGAACCCGGGCAGGAGATGGGCTCACTGGACTGGGCATCCGGGAGACCAGCTTCCATCAGGGCCATCAGAGGATAGCCACACCCTTGGCCTCCTGAAAACACGCTCACACTCCCACAAGCCCCTCTCCCTTGGGTGCAGACCCCTGTCCTCCCGGACGCCCCCTCCCCGGCACCACAGCCCAGAGAGCAGCACGGGGGCCTTTGATGCTGCTGCTTTCTTTGCGTGTATTGGGAGGTGACACAGACTGGGACAGTGGCAGACACTCAGGGCCTGGCTCCAGGCTCCCTGCAGAGACAGGGCCATCTCAGAAGAGGGGACCTGGGCGCTGGGACCTGGGGTGCCTCTCCAGTCGGGGTAGGGGTGCTGTCACCAACTACACAGGTGACCCAGGGTCCAGGGCAAGGTGCTATGACCAGATACACAGGGCAATCCAGGGTTCAGAGCAGGGTTCTATGATCAGCTATACAGAGTGACCCAAGGTCCAGGGCAGGGTGCTGTGACCCAGGGTCCAAGGCAGGTACACAGGTGACCCAGGGCCCAGGGCAGGTACACAGGTGACCCAGTGTCCAGAGCAGGTACACAGGTGACTCATGGTCCAGGACAGCTATACAGTTGAACCAAGATCCAGGTCAGGTACACAGGGTCCAAGGCGGCCACACAGGGTGACCAGGGCCTGGGTGTGGATGCGTTCTTGATGCCTGGAGCTGGGGGCACTTGGGGAATCGCTATGTACCCACAAGGGTGGCACTGACCGCAGGTGGGGAGGGTGCATGCTGGGCTCTACGTCTGAGCTCGGTCAAACAACTAGGACATCTCAGGAGGGGCTCCTGAGTTCACGAGGAAGAGTAAGACACATTGGCGCGACACAGTAAGGCCACTAAACTCACAGCAGACGAGGGCTGGCTCCCAGGACTATGGGCAGGCAGCTGGGGGGGGGTGGGGGGCTGGGGGCCCTCACCGGGGGGACACCACCCTGAGACCCTCATCCCACGGTCCTTTCTGAGCGGCACCACATGGTGGAGTGGGCCAGTGCTGGGGGGGGGGGGCTGGGATCTGCAGGGCTAATCTGAAAAGATGCTGGCAAAGGACTTCCTCAGGCTCCGGATGGTGTCCGCCTTGGCTCCATCCTCACTGCCTGAAGACCAGAAGAAGGAGGCCTCGGAGAAGCTGAAGGCATTGGTCAGGGACTGCGACTTGCTTAAAGATAAAAACCAGAGAGAATGTGAGAGGCCAGAGCTCTTGGGGGACATGGGGACACATAGTCCGAACCCCCACACCCCACGGGGAGACTGGGGAGACAGAGAGAGAAGGCAATGGTGGGGATGCTCTTAGAACCCACCCCACCTCCACAGAGCCCTGCACCATGTTCCTCACCTCCCTGAAGGGACAGGCAGCAGAGAGGTGGAAGGACCAGAAGAGAGAAGAGAAAGAGGAGAGTGAGGGAGGATAGTGACTCAAAGGCTGCTTCTTGGAACGAATCCTGAGGGCGAAACTCCAGAGGCCCCAACGGCTCATCTCGAGACTTCCAGCCCCTCTCCTCCCCTCCAGTGCCACCCTCTCTCCTCCCTGAGTGGGCGAGGACCAGGCCAGCAGCCCAGGACCCACTCAGTCCCGTCTCCTTCTGGTCCAAGCCTCTGGTGATGTAGAAGGAGACAGGCTCTGTTCCAGTTCTGGCCTAGTCCCCTGCTTTTTTTTTCCTTCCTTCCTTCCTTCCTTCCTTCCTTCCTTCCTTCCTTCCTTCCTTCCTTCTCTCTCTCTTCCATTCTCTCCCTCTCTCTTTTCTGTCTCTAATTCCAAAAGAACCACTTGGGTTAGCACAGATGCCGTTGCCTCGACTTACTGCTCCATGACATGAAGGGGCGCCCCCAGAGGGGCCCTAACAGGAGGTCTGTGGGGCTCAGGGTGCCCAGGGGTGGAGAGGGCCACAGCACATCCCAGGAGATGAGTGGGTCGTATTTCTGTCAAACCTGTGTGCACCAGACTTGCATGGCTGCTTCCATCTGTCCTGGCCCTAGGCTCCTTGCTTGGCTCACCAAGTGCCCTAATTTCTCTCTTTCTCTCACTTTCTCTAAACTAAAATACCTATAAATCTTTAAAAAAAAAAAAAAAAAAAAAGAAAGAAATATATATATTTTAAACCACACAACTGCAATGGCCAACCTCCCCTTGAGATATTAATCAGCAGCTCAGGGAGGGAAAACAGGCCAGACGTATGGAGAGGACCAGGGCAGCCCCAGAAAAGGCCCCAAGTGGGCTCTGGCATCTCCGCAGCCCTGGTCTGGCTCTTGCATGCCCACTGGGTATCCCCTCCTGCCTGCTGGCACCAGAATACCTGAGGTCTTAGGACTCCAGGCCTTCCCCTGGACTTTGGGGAGATGTCCCCGAGACTCCCAGCTCCTGGAGCCTGAGCCGTCTCTGTGAGAAGCCCTGCCTCTTGGGAGGAAAGGGGATGACAGGCCTGATGTGCTGGCCTCAGGACTGGGCACGCCAAGGTTGGCCGAGGGCACCAGGCTTAGCCCCTCACTGGTCCTCAGAGTCTGGCTCTCAACAACCTCAGCTCAGAGGTGCAACACCCCAGATGCACCCTCAGACAGGGGCCAAACTGGAGAAGGGGAGGCAGGCAGGATGGCAAAGTTGGCAGGTAGGAGGCAGGAGATAGCTGGGTTGAGGAGAGCTTGGGGTCCTGAGGGAATATACCCCCAGCCAGAGCTGGGGAGCAAGAGCTGTGAGGGACTGACCCTGGCCTTCCAGCCCCAGCCCCAGCCATCAGGAAGGACTGGAATGGTCCTCAGATACCTCAGCCCTGCCCTGACCGGCTCTCAGCAAGCAAGTCAACAGAAGCTGGGCACTGCCTTTTTTGCACGCTGGCTGGCGAGCCAAGGTCTCCGTTCCAAAGCCCCTTCTGCTCCCTGGAAAGCTCCGCCACTCTTTCTCAGATGTCTCAGGGACTGGCTCCCGCCCAAGACTGCAGCAGTGGGGACACTGAAGGGTGGCGCTTCTGGCTCTGGGTCCAGGGTCCCAAGCTCTCTTCTGGGAAGCAGGGCCCTGTGACAGTGTGAGGGGAGCATCCAGGGTCACTCTGGGGGTGAAGCATCCTCTCTCAGGGACAGTCCTGGGGGCTGGCCAAGAGGCCTCCTGGCCAAGCCCAAGGTGAGAAGTGGCAGCTTCCTTGTCCTAGCCCTGCTGAGACAGCACAGCCCCAGCTGTCAGAAGCAGGAAGGTAGGGGAGGGGGAGGGATGGAAGGAGGAATGGAAAAAGAGTGGGAGATAGTTTAAAACGGGGGGCATATCCCCAGTGAGGACAGGACCAGGAGTGGGGGCCAGAGATTCTGCCATGTCAATACCTCCCAGAGGACAGGGGACATGTGGTGGGGGACAAGGGACAAGGGAACAAGGGACAAGGGTACAAGGGCAGCTCTGGGGCCTTGGACTCTCACTTCCTGCTTTCCTGCCTCGGCCGTGAAGCAAAAGGTGAAAAGATCTCACACACTCACACACATACTTCTCACACTCATACACTCACATTCACTTTCACACACACACACACTAACACACATTCACATACTCACACTCATACATACTCACATACACTCACTCACTCTCACATTCTCTCACACACACTCATACACACATTCACTCACACTCATTCACACACTCACACTCACATATACTCATTCACACTCTCTCTCTCTCACACACACACACACAGCCTGGGGGTGAGGGGGTGCATTGGGAGGCTTTCTGAGGCTCTGCAGCCCGAGGTCGTGGGTGGGGTGGGAGCTACAGGGTGTCTCTTACTTGAGCTGTGGGTGAGGCTGGGGCTTCTGAGGTGCCGCAGGGGATGACAGGGCCTCTCCCGGGGACTTGCCGTTGGATGGTGCCTCTCCGTGGGTGGTGGGGCCGCCTGGCCGTGGAGCCAAGGAAGAGGAGGAAGAGGAGGAAGAGGAGGAGGAGGAGGAGGAAGATGGTGACGGTCCAGGGTGGTGTGAAGGCAGCACCTTGCCTAGGGGCTGCCCAGGGCCCCCTAGGTGCAGTACAAGAAAAGCTTCACCATTTAACCAGAGCAAAGGGCTTCCTTATCTGAACCTAAAGGGCATGGCTAGTCCCTAAGGGCAGGAGCAGCTCTATAGAAAAGCCCCCCGAAGATGGCCCAGGATCCGGGAGCCTCACAGGCTGGCATGGCCTGTTGCAGTCCCTCCCTCCATAGCTACAAAAGTGGGCGCAAAGGGGAGCCGTCAGGGGCTGGGCAGCCCCCACCACAGATGGCTCTCACAGAGGGACACCGCCCCTCTCCTCACGAGGCTCCCCAGAAAAGGCCAAGCTTCCCTGGGGTTACAAGAGTGTCCCCAGTTCCACAGTGAACACAAGTGAAGGCAGTGGAAAGGCACATGGGTCTGGGACTCAGAAAACTTGGCTCCACAGAGACTCCCTCCTCACAGATCCCACCCCGTGTTTCCAACCACACAGCTGCTCAGAGGTGAGGTCCTAACCCTTGGGAAGTGCCAGAGAAAGTAGTCTGCAGATGTCTCTCTCTTTCTTTTTAATATTTTTATCATTATCTTTATTTATTTACCAGATAGAGACAGCCTGAAGTTGAGATGGAAGGAGAGACAGAGAGACACCTGCAGCCCTGCTTCACCACTTGCAAAGCCTTCCCCCCCTGCAAGTGGGGACAGGGGGCTCGAACCTGGGTCCTTGTGCGTTGTACCATATGCGCTCAACCAGGTGCGCCACCACCCAGCCCCGCCCCCACATCAACTTGTCTCTGTCTCTATCCAAAACAAATTAAAAAAAAAAAAAGATAAAATACGAGAAGGTGGAAAATCAGTCCTGGTCTGAACAGTCTCTCCAGAGGGTGACGTATGCGGGTGTCTGAGCCGCACGGCCCTCCTGTGCGTGTGCAAACGCTCTCCCACCGAAGCCACCCTGCTTCAGGTCCTCTCCAACTCCCTGGGGCCCAGCCAGGCGGAGTGCCGAGACTCTGCAGAAACCCAAGTCTCCCTGCACTGTGGGCTTCATCTGCCAAAGCAGAGCCCCTTCCTCCCAACAACCAGAGCAGAAGATTAGAAGACCCCTCTGCTGTGGGGAGCAGGGACCAGATGGCAGTGCAACTGGCTGAGTACACACGTTACCATACACAAGGACCCAGGTTCAGGGCCCCAGTCTCCACTTGCAGGGTGTGTGTGTGGGGCTTCATGAACTGTGAAGCAGTACAGATGTCTCTCTCTTTTCTCTTTTTCTTACTTTAAATTTATTTATTGTGGATAAAAACAGAAATTCAGAGGGAAAGGGAAATAGGGAGAGAGAGAGAGACACACACACAGAGAGAGAGACACCTGCAGCCCTGCTTCACCACTCATGAAGCTTCCCCCCTGCAGGTGGCCACCAGGAGCTTGAACCTGGGTCCTTGTGCTCTGTGATGTGTGCGCTTAACCAGGTGAGTCACTGGCTGGCCTCATCTCCTCTGTTCCTCTCCATCTCTCTCTTCCGTTTCCCTCGCAATTTCTTTCTGCCCTATCAAATAATAAATACATAATAAAAAATAAGGCAAAAAATAATACACCTTTAAAAAAAGAAGAAACCCATGGGGTGTACCAGAGAGAAAGAAAGTGGGGGGGAAAGGCCCACATTGGGGCCAGGTGGTGCTGTACCTGTTTGAGCACACCTGTCAAAATGTGCAAGGACCCAGGTTCAAGCCCCCCGTTCCCCAACTGCAGGGGAAAAGCTTCACAAGTGGTGAAACAGGACTACAGATGTCTCTGTCTTTCTCCCTCCCTCCTTCCTTCCTATCCTTTTTTTAAATTATCTTTATTTATGTATTGGTTAGAGACAGCCAGAAATTGAGAGGGAAGAGGAAGATAGAGAGGGAGAGAGACACCTGCAGCCCTGCTTGACCACTTGTGAAGCTTTCCCCTCTGCAGGTAGAGGCCAGGGGCTCAAACCTGGATCCTTGAGTGGGTCCTTGTACTAAGTACTACATGCACTGAATCGGGTGTGCCACTACCCAGCGCCCTGCCTCTCTCCCTCTCTATCTCTCCCTCCCCTCTCAATTTCTTTCTGTGTCTATATAAACATACATTTAAAATAAATAAATAAAATAATGAAAAAGGTCATCATCCTTGGTCAGCTTGAGCATAATTCCAGGTTGCTGAGATGCCGCTGAGGGGCTGAGGTTCCTACACTTGGGGGGGGTCAACAGCTGTCCCCTCACCACATAAAGACCCAGGGGAATGCTTAACTGGGCTTAAAAGGGCCACTTTGGCAGCTCCCGCTGAGCCCATGGCCCCCAGCCTGCAGGAGGGAGTCGCACTTAGTGGCATCTGAGAAATGCTGTGTGTCCGCCTCCTAGACAGACCTGCACACACGTCCCCTCTGGAGGGGTGGGAACGTACGTCTGCGGCCCTGCCCAGCCCTGCTGGGGACCTGGGCTCCCTTGGACCAGGACAAGCCATGATGACCGGGGCAAGTCACACACAGGCAGAGAAATCACAGCCAAGATTATACAAACGGACCGTGGCATGTTTAAGACATCCCCGGTTTCGGACCACATGACGGCTTAGCGGCTTATTTCCCATCAGCCCGTCCTGGGCATCACTTGTATCCTCACGGCCTCTTATAAAGGAGTGTGGGGTCGACAACTCCTGGGCCAGAAGCCCGAGCACTTGCTCATCTGTCCCCAGACATGCTCAGAGCGCTAGAAACTTTCAAACTTAAAACACTGAAGACAGATAGAACTTTTCCTTTATTGCACATCAAGCTGTACAAGAGTAATCACAAAAGAGACCTACTCCAATCACACATCCAGCATTGGCTGAGGTTCTCCGGCTGGGTCGGTACAAAAAAAAAAAAAGGAGGGGAGACGACATCAGAAAAGAAATGGGTACTGAACACCTGACCACAACCCCAGGCTATGACATGGAAGAGTCCCCCAGGCCACAGAGTTGACCTTTAGCATGCTGCCTGAGGGGACGGGGCGGTCAGGGTCCACTGTGTACCGTCTCGGGCAGCGGGAGCTCCCCAGCAGCCTCACCTCCATGGGGCGGACACCATGCGGCAGCCCCCAACTGAGTTCACACGGCAACAGTGAATTTGTGGTTCACAAGTGTCACATAAAAGCACCAGGTGTTCACACTGACACACATGCAGAGAAACAAAATCACTACCAGCTCACCACATGGACAGAAATACAGAAACAGGAAAGAAAACTGTTTGTAAGTAAGGACGTCGGACATATCCCCCTCCCTCCTAGGGACAGCTGTTCTAGGTCCTGCTGTCAGCCCATCAGGCGGTTCGGGACCAACTTCTATAGCAGCCCGCCACCGGGGGGTGGGGCTCCAGTGCACCTGCTGATATATTTACAGCAGAAGGTCAGACGACCGTGAAAGCATGCACACCCACTGCCCTGCCCCGCCGCCTCCAAGTCTGCCAGAAATCACTAGGGCCCCTTGGACACATACGCCCTTGTCACCACCCACCAACACTGCTTATACCTTGGCACTGGCGACCCTGGACACTGACCTGAGAGGGGATGCAGAAAGGGAGCTAGAAGCATCTCTTGGTGGGGGGGTGAGGGGGCTGCCACGAACTCCCAGGGACCTGGGTGCCAGAGGGAGCCACTCAGAGCCGTTCCCAACCCCGAGGGGGCAGGTAGGAAGAGGAGGTTCTGAACCCCCAGATTTGGGGTGAGTGAGTGAGCGCGACCTCGCCCATCCCTGGGCTGTAGGTGGGAGGAGAGAGGGCAGATGCCAGGGCCCAGGGCTCTGTCCCAGGCATGGGCAGCTTGTGGCAGAGAAAGAGCTTCCTCCACTGGGTCAGCACTGAGAACTCTGAACAACCCTGTAGGCTGCCGGCCCACTGGGGGGCTGGGGTGGGGCAGCAGAAACAGGACCATCTTGACTGGATTTTCTTTCAAGGCCACAGGAGTGGCCCAGAGCAGAATAGCCCCCTCTTTCCTGTAACTCCCTGTGTTCCACATCTTAAACTGCTCAAGCATCTCATCTCTGGACAGAGGTCAGGCCTTGGGTGGTGGTGTGTGGGGGGGGGGGGAGTTAGGAAGCAACAAGCTCACAATGTACAGAAGCGCACAGTGTGACCCATTCATTCAGAACCGGCAACAAGGGAGAAACAGCCTTGGGGTAGGGAGTGGGGGGGGCGAGGTCCACACACAGCAGTGGCCCCACTCTGTCTGATCTCATAGCTGACGCGCTCATAAAATAAGAAAAGCCTAAGTGCACAGTGATGGAGCCAGAGAGCAGCCCCGCTGGGCACAGGCGGCCCCTGGGGACACGGGCTCTGTGGGCCCTCCGATCACACACACAGGCTGCGGCCACACTGCAGCAGACAGACGGCCCTCAAGTCAACGGAGGAAGCCATGGGGTGAGGCCGGGCTAGGCAGCTGGGGGCACCTAGTGATTTACTGTAGCCATGCGCGGGTGGGGGGAGCGCCCAGGGGCCCCAGCACACTCAGGGACTAGCAGAAGGTGGAGAGCTGACGGAGGTCAGAAGGCTGGGAGGGGGGTGATTTTACTTCCTCCCCATCCAGCCACCCCCATTCCTGCTGCCCCCACAACCATGTGAGGAAACACTTGGAGAAATACTCTCAGGCCCCTCAGAAGCTAGCGGTACACTGGGCGCCGGAAAGGCAGAGGCGCAGTTCTTGGTACGCATGGTTGACACACAGCCCTGGAATCACAAGTGGTACAGAGGAACATCAGTGAGCATCACAAGCACGACAAGGATGGAAGGACAGCCGGACAGAAGGGCTGACACAGTCCAGTCAGCATCGAGAGGTCACAGAGGGGCACCAGAGGAGGGTCTGCGGTGGCGGGCGCCCGCCCCTTCACTTGCTCTCGTTTTTTTTGTTTGTTTGTTTTGTTTTTGTTTTTGGCTTAGAACGTCTGCTCTTGCAAAATTAACTCTCAATCCCTCTTAAGAAGCCTGGACTTGTTTGGGCCCTACTGCAATGCCATTACAGTCGAGAATATACTGTAAACAACCTTGGGGGGCTGGCCGCTGAGGGGGGGTCTTGCTCGAGTCCGGGTCCTTCAGTGCTCCGCTCTGGAAGACAAAACAAACAAGAGATCAATGCACCCACACATGCACACGCACACACACAGCTCCCTGCAGACCTGAGAGAAAGCTGTGTGTCCCCCGGGGTGGGGCACAGTGGGTCCCAGTGGGTGGCAGTGGGAATGAGGCCAGAGGCTGGTGCTATCCTGGGAACACCACCAAAGGGGGTGCGGGGGGCTCGGGCTCAGAATCCCTTTTTTTTTTTCTTTCTTTTTTTTTTTACCAGAGCCCTGCTCAGCTCTGGCTGATGGTGGGGCGGGGGATTGAACCTGGGACTTTGGAGCCTCAAGCATGACAATCTCTTTGCAAGGGGCTCAACCTCGGGTGGGGGAAGGTCTGGGGGGAGCTCTCAGGGCACATGTGCAGGCAATGTGGGGCTGGGCCCATTCTACTGCCTGAGCCTGAAGCTGAACCCCAAAAGGACATGGGCCCGGGGGGAGGGGATGGCCAGAGATGGAGGAATTGGGTTCAGCTGAATTCCTGCATTTGATGCCAAGCCAATATTAATATGCCCTCCAGCATCAACACAACCCTGGGGAGGCACGGCTGGCTGGTCTTGCCCCCATGAAACGCTACAGGGGCATCTGAGCCCAAGAAATGCTAAATAAGACACAAGAGATGGTGGGAGCAGGGACACTGATGACCCAGGTTGAGTACTCACACTGCACTACCCCCTGTTCTCCCACACACACATGGCTTCATTTCCTGGGCACAGCTGCCCAACTGCCCAAGCCTTGTCCCCAGCTCCTCAGCTATGTGACCTGGCCTCTCCCTGCTTGACGGCTACTCAGGTAGAGGAGAGTGCTCTGTCACCTCCACACAATCCCACTGGGTCCCACCCATGAAGACCAGCAGGGAGACACCTCCAAACTGGGTCAAGAATGGCCTGGGAGGCTGGGGGTCTGGATCTGCCTGCCAAGGCCCATGTCCAGTGGAGAAGCAATGACAGAAGCCAGAACTCCCACCTTCTGCACCCCATAAAGAATCCATACTCCCAGATAGGAAGAAATGTGAGGGGAAGATGACCAGAGGGTTCTGAACTCCAATTCCATCAGGACCCAGAGAGAGAAGAGGAAAAAAAGGAAAGACACTCAGAAGTAGTAAGGGGTGTGGGTGTGACTTCGAAAGGAAGAGAAGGCAGAACCATAAAAAGCATGGGCAAATATATATAAATATAGCTAGACTGTTATAGAAACAGTAGTCAGGGACCAGGTGGTGATGCACCTGGTTGAACACACACATTACAGTGCATAAGGATGCAGGTTCAAGCCCCTGGTCCTCATCTGCAGGGGGAAAGCTTTAGGAGTGGTGAAGCAGGACTGCTGATGTCTCTCTCTCCCTCTCTGCCTCCCCACCTCCTCTCAATTTCTCTCTGTCTCTGTCCAATAATAAATAAATAAATAAATTTTTCAAAAAATAAATAATAGTTAGCCCATATTTGTCATGTTGGGAGAACCACTTCAGTTGCCAATGGAGAAAATAGGTATGCAAAACTCAGGTGGTGGGAACAGTACAGAATTATACCCCTGTAATCTTATAATTTTGTAAATCAATATTAAGTCACTAACAAAAGAATAGTAATAAGAAAAAGCCCTGTGGAATTCTCCTTCCAGAGAGAGGTCTTGTCAGACACACGGGCTTGGCAGCTCAGAGAGCTGCAGGGCACAGCCAGGACTCAGGAGCCAAGCTCCAGAAACGTCAAACTCTCATTTCTCAGGAGAACTTTCTAGAGACCAGAGACAGAGGGAGAGGCAGTGTGTTCACCCAGAAGCCTGAGGAAGTCCCAACAGAGATGAGGCAGGGAACAGAGAACTGGTGGCCGCCAGTCCCCACCCCAGCATTGATGGCTGATCCGAGACAAACCTCCAAGGCCTGGAAGGTTAAGCTCTGAAGGCAGAACTCAGATGCTACAGGATAAGCCTGGAGAGGCCTTCACCACCATGGCAGTTGCTGCCAGCTCTGTTCAGCCACAGAAATACACAGGCAAGCCACTGGAGAGGGACGGGGACCCAGAGCTCCTCTGGGCTGGAGCCTGGGAATGGCCTAAGGCGCCTCTCTGGACGTCTCTTCCCTTCTCGGGCTTGTGAAGACGCCCAGTCCCCCAGGACCATCCCCAGCCCAGATTCCCTGGCTCCTCCCACAGGCCTGTCTGTGAGGGGCTGGGGGCCTGTTCCCAGCGGGACCTGGCCAGCATGGGAGCCATCCCCAGCCACCCAGAGCCGGCGGGGAGCCCACAGAAGTCTGGTGACGTTGGCGTCACTGCCCAGGGCTGGCCTGGAGCCAGGCCGCAGCAGGGACTTGAAGCCACAGAAAGCTGCAGAGTTCCCTCAGGAAGCTGGCTGGGGCGGGGGGGGGGGGGGGGGACCGGGTACAGAATACTAAGCACAAGGGTCTGTGCAAGGACAGGGTTTCAAGCCCCCACTCCGCACCTGCGAGGGGCAGGGTGGGAGGGAAGGTGGGGACGATGCTTCACAAGCAGTGAGGCAGGTCTACAGGTGTCTCTCCCTCTCTGTCTCCCCCTCCTCTCTCCAATTTCTCTCTCTCCTGTCCAATAATATGGAAACAGTGGCTTCCAGGATTCATAGTGCTGGTACCAAGCCCCAGCGATAACCCTGTAGGAGGAAAAAAAAAACAATAACAGAAAGAAAGAGAGAGAGGAAGGAAGGAAGGAAGGAAGGGAGGGAGGGAGGGAGGGAGGAAGGGAGGGAGGAAGGGAGGAAGAGAGGAAGAGAGGAAGGGAGGGAGGAAGGGAGGGAGGAAGGGAGGAAGAGAGGAAGAGAGGAAGGGAGGGAGGAAGGGAGGGAGGAAGGGAGGAAGGGAGGGAGGAAGGGAGGAAGGGAGGGAGGAAGGGAGGGAGGGAGGGAGGAAGGGAGGAAGGGAGGGAGGAAGGAAGGAAGGGAGGGAGGGAGGGAGGAAGGGAGGAAGGAAGGAAGGAAGGAAGGGAGGGAGGGAGGGAGGGAGGAAGAGAGGAAGGGAGGGAGGAAGGGAGGAAGGGAGGGAGGAAGGGAGGAAGGAAGGGAGCTGGCTTGACTCAGACAGGTACAAATTCAAGTTCAGCGGCCATGCCCAGCTGCACAAGCTCACACGCACACGCACGTGGGAAGAAGGACTGTCTCTGCAGGACAAAGCCCCAGACCCCCCCTCCCACTGACAAAACAGCAACTGACTGGAGGTCCACCCCGAGTCCACTGGGCCTGAGTAAGCAGGAAAGCTGGAAGTCAAGGCCAGCCTGGTCAGGAGATAGTGGGGCTCCCCACCAGAGCCACAAAGACACAGCTCCCCCAGTCTTTCTTTTTAATTTTTTGGTTAGTGATTGCATCCTGATTTACAAAATTATAAGCTCACAGGGGTCTAATTCCACACCGTTCCCACCACCAGAGTTCTGTGTCCCCATTCCCTCCATTGGTATCTGCAGTGGTTCTCCCAAGGTCACAGATATGGGTTGAGTAGTATTTCTGTAATTATATTTTTATATATTTGCCCTTTTTTCCCCTATGGTCTTGACTTCTCTTCTTTTCGAAGTCACACCTACACCTGTTACTACTTCTGAGTGTCCTTCCTTTTTTCCTCTTCTCTCTCCAGATCCTGATAGAATTGGGGTTCAGAGTCCTCTGGTCATCTTCCCCTAACATTTCTCCCCTCTGGGGATATGGACCAGAATTTTTATGGGGTGCAGAAGGTGGGAGGTCTGGCTTCTGTAATTTCTTTCCCATGGGACATGGACATTGGCAGGTGGATCCACATCCAAGCCTGTCTCTGTCTTTCCCTAGTGGGGTCCGCCATTCTTCTCCCCACCCCCGGGGCTCTGCTGGGAGCAGTAAAGTAGCAGTGGGCTGCACAGAGCCTCCTGGGTGAGGACACAAAAGCCGGCTCTGCTGCCCACAAGCTGCACGACCCTGGAGAAGTCATCTGCACGCTCTTTGCTGGTACATGAAGCAGAGAATGAGCTTTTAAAAAGGACAATTTTAGGGGGTCGGGCGGTGGCACAGTGGGTTGGGCACATGTGGCGCAAAGCGCAAGGACCAGAGTAAGGATCCCGGTTTGAGCCCCTGGCTCCCCACCTGCAGGGGAGTCGCTTCACAGGTGGTGAAGCAGGTCTGCAGGTGTCTATCTTTCTCTCCCCCTCTCTGTCTTCCCCTCCTCTCCATTTCTCTCTGTCCTATCCAACAACGAACAA
Organism: Erinaceus europaeus; assembly: GCF_950295315.1. NCBI lineage: Eukaryota > Metazoa > Chordata > Mammalia > Eulipotyphla > Erinaceidae > Erinaceus > Erinaceus europaeus. Next base: position 28,455,734 of record NC_080182.1, read on the forward strand.
CATCAACAGTGGCAATACTAATAACCACAATGAGGCTACAACAACAAGGGCAACAAAAGGGGGGCAAAATGTCCTCCAGGAGCGGTGGATTCATGGTGCAGGCACTGAGCCCAGCAATAACCCTGGAGGGAAAGAAAAAAAAAGGACTATTTTAATGAGAGAGAGTTACAGAGAGACAGACATAGAAAGACCAGAGCCCTGCTCAGGTCTGGCTGATGGTGATGCTAGGGATTGACCTTGGAGCCTTGGGCAGAAGTGTCTTTTTTGCAGAACCATTATGCTATCCCTCCAGCTTGGGGATAACCATTTATGTAGTTTTGTGATGTTTATTTTAAACCAGAATCCTGCTCGACTCTGGCTGATGGTGGTGTTTGGGATTGTACCTGGGATCTCAGAGCTTCAGGCAGGAGACAGAACCACTATGCTGCCTCCCTTGCCCTATTACTATTATTATCATCATCATCATCATCATTATTAATGCTATTATTAGTATTATTTTTATTTTATCCTGAGGCCTGCTCAGCTCTGGCTGATAGTGGTGCTGGGGATTGAACCTGGGCCCTCAGAACCTCAGGCAGGAGAGGCTTTTGCAGACCCCTGTGCTGTGTCCCCAGCCCAAGAGAAAATGCTCTCTAAATGTCAAAGTACAGGGTGCAGTAGCAATGTCTGACTGAGCATCAATCCTGCAGATATTTGAACAACCCTAAGCGTTTAGCCAAAGGAAGGGAGCTCTAACACTCGGACCCCTGTAGTGGAAGAGAGGATGCTGGGCACCTTCCTCACACAGGTAGTCACTATGTCTGGGGCGGGATAGCCCCTCTGCCTGTTACCAGTGAGTCCTGGCAAGGTCCCCGCAGGCGCAGAAAAGTCCCTACAGAAAGTCACTCCCAGCTCCCAGGTGACTGGAAAGGCCACAGCCTGGGCTCTGTGGGTTTCTGTCACAGGCAGCTTGACTTGGCCAGCCCGTGGCTCTGGGCAGATAAAGGGGGTGGTGTGGGGGGGGGTTTGCTGTAATGTGTGGGCTCAGCAGGATGGGAAGCAGAGGAAGGAAAGGCTGGAGTGACTCAGCCCCAAGGGCTGCTGGCCTGGCCCCCCGCTGCCCCCAGGAGGAAGCCCTGTGCTGACTCAGCACATCTGAGACAGGAAGCTGGAGAAAGGGTCTCAGGGCCAGGCCCCAGGAAAGAAGCCGGATATGCCCCAGAACTATTCTGATCAGGCCTCGGACCCCAGGGGGAATGAGGCAGCAGGAAGGAATGTGGCCTGTCGGTCAGGGAGGTTCAGTGGCTGCAGAGGGCACAGCGTTCCTGGGCACCTTGCAGTGGCTCTGGGCTCTGCCCCCAAAACCCCAAACCCCTGAGCCCAACGTCCTCCCAGGACAAGGGCAGCCAAGATGCAGGAGACCAGCCTCTCCTCCTGGCTCAGGGAGGTGGAGGCTCCCACCATCAGTGATTTCTCAAGGACACAAGCAATGTCCCTGGGGGGTAGCCCAGGGGACCCAGGGGGGCACTAAGGGCCAGGCCACCCGAGGTCACAGTGTCAGCTCCAGTGATTAAAGATGTCCCTGACAAGCTAGTTCAGCCCCAAAATAGTCTGTTTCCCTTAATAGTCTGCTGAGGACAGGGGGCCTGGTGAAGGTCCAACCTGCCTCTAAGAATCCTCCCCTCACAGTGCTCACTCGGGAGCGGGGTCCCTCGCGGCCCTGCTGTGGGAAGCAGGAAACCTCACACTGGCCCTAGATTCACCTCTGCTCAGCCAGAGAAGCCCTCCCAGTCCCCTGCCTGCCTGCCTGCCTGGGTCCATGTCCCATCCCCTCTCAATGCAAACCCCCCTCTACACACACACACACACACACACACACACACACTAGACTCTGCACAAAGCTTCTCAGTCCTACTCTCCCCCGGAGCGCCTGAGAATTCACCTTTTCTAAACCTTGGCAGCTAGAAATAGTTGGCTTATATCTCATTTGGCACAGAGAGCCAGTCAAAAAAATGACTGGTGTCCAGGGTCCAGGAGGGAGCTCACTGGGTAGCCTGCACACTTTACCATACGCAAGGACCTGGGTTTGAGTCTCCCCCCCACTACACACACACACACACACACACACACACACACACACACACACCATGTGCCTATTACCACAGGAAGCACTGTGCACGGGAAGGCTTCCTGAGTGGTGGAGCAGTGCTATGCTGCCTCTCCTCTCTCATTTACTTATTTGCCTCCAGGGTTATCCCTGGGGCTCAGTACTGGCACTATGAATCCACTACTCCTAGTGGCTTTTTTTCTTTTTCTTTTTTAATTTTACTTGGCAGGATAGAGAAGTTGAGAAGGAAGGGAAAGATAGGGAGAGAGACAGAGAGACACCAGCAAACCTGCTTCACTGCTCGTGAAGCGTCCCCCCTGCAAGTAGGAAGTGGAGATTTGAACCCAGGTCTTTGTGTGGGTCCTTGCACATGGTATTATGTGAGTTTAATCAGGTGTGCCACCACCAGGCCCCTCTCTTTCTCTCTTAGTTACTCTCTTCCTCTCTGTCTCATTCTCTATCTGGAAAAAGCAAAAAGTTTACCAGGAGCAGCAGAACTGCATAGTCAAGAAGTCCTGGCAGCAGGAAAGAAAGAGAGAAAGAAAGAAAGAGAGAAAGAAAGAAAGAAAGAAAGAAAGGAAGGAAGGAAGGAAGGAAGAAAGAAAGAGAGAAAGAAAAAAATAAAGGAAGAAAGAAAGAGAGAAAGAAAGAAAGAGAGAAAGAAAGAAAGAAAGAAAGAAAGAAAGAAAGAAAGAAAGAAAGAAGGAAAAAGACAGAGTGGTCTAGGAGGTGGCGCAGTGGCTAAGGCACTGGACTCTCAAGCATGAGGTCCTGAGTTCAATCCCTGACAGCACATGTACCAGAGTGATGTCTGGCTCTTTCTCTCCTCCTGTCTTTCTCATTAATAAATAAATAAAATCTGAAAGAAAGAAAGAAAGAAAGAAAGAAAGAAAGAAAGAAAGAAGGAAAGAAGGAAAGAAAGGAAAAAAAGAAGGGAGAGAAGGGGAGGGGAGGGAAGAGGAGGGAAAGGAAGGGATGGGAAAAGAGAAAATATAACAAGAAAAAGGGCTGACGAAATCTCCTACACAGCCCAAGGCCTCAGTCCCTGAGTTCCAAACTCCTGTCCCTGCTCACAAAACCCCAGCTCTGGAGAGAGGTTTCAAGTGATCACTTTGCAATTTTTGCCTGTGTGTGTGCGTGTGTGTGTGTGTGTGTGTGTGTGCGCACACACTTGAACCCTCCAGGAGGCCTCCATCACCCACTTCTCTACTTTTTTTTCTGGGGAGGAAGCACCAGAGACGTGATGACAGCACAGCCCTGCTCCACTCACCACGGAGCTCTCCCTGAGCTGTCTGTGGTGTTCCCATTCGGTGCCAGGGCATGAGCCCAGGGTTTTGTGCCTGGTAAGGTGTGCAGTCTACCGGGTAAACTATCTCTTGGCCCCTGGAAAGAGATTTTGAAAGTTACCTGCTCCCACAGCCCTAGTCCCCCACCATTCACCCATTTGCAATGTCACTAACCACTGGCCCACCCCACCTGCTCCTGGCCATGACCATGGGCTCCGCATGCCACTTCTGGAGCAGCCTCTGCCACCAAGTCGCAGATGCTAGCATGACACCAACCTGACTTCCCTGGGCAGACAACTTCACCAATGTGTCCTGGAAACTCACCTCTCCAGAGCCCTGCCCCACTAGGGAAAGACAGAAGCAGGCTGGGGTTATGGATCCACCTGCCAACGCCTGTTTCTAGTGGAGAAACAATTATAGAAGCCAGACTTCCCACCTTCTGCACTCCATAAAGAGTTTCGGTTCATACTTCCAGAGGGGGAGAAATGTTAGGGGAAGATGACCTGAACTCCAATTCCACTGGGACCCAGAGAGAGGAGGAAAAAAGGAAGGAGTAGGTGTGACTTAGAAGGGAAGAGTGACAGGAACAGTGCGAAATTCGGCCTCTGTTATCTCATAATTATGTGGATCAAATTAAGCCACTAATAAAAATTTTAAAGGAAAATTAAAAGTGGGCATATAGAGAGAGATAGATAGTTCTAGAAATAATAGTCAACACACATCTGTGATCTGGGAGAATCACTGCAGTTTACAGTGGAGGGAATGGGGACACAGGACTCCGGTGGTGGGAACGGTGTGGTATTAGACCTGTTATTCCAATATAATATTGTAAACCAACAGTAACTCACTAATAAAGAATTTTAAAAAAAAAAAAAGCCGAGCCTTGAGTCACTCCCATGGGCCTGAGCCGCAAGTAGGCAGGACATTCAGCAGTGTCTGAACTCCCAGAATGGCCACCTGGGCCTGTGCTCTGGGAAGTCTGAGAAGATAAAGGGAGGCCACAGAGTCAGGCATGAAGCAGGGGAGCAGCCCCTCAAGGGACAGCAGGGACGCCAGCTGCACCGGCTCCACCAGCGGGTCCATCTGGCCGAACCCCCTGCAGCAGGTTTCCTTGAGGAGCAGAGCCGGCTGGAGACTGGGGACAGGGACGTGGCCTGCAGGCTTTGGCCACCATTGGCCACCAGGTGTCACTGCTCCCTTGAGAACAGTCGCCTGAAGGGCTCTTCAGCCAGGTCCCGTGTAGCGGCCATGGAGCAGGCAGGGCAGGCAGGCTGAGGTCTGGGGTGAGCCGCTGGAGAAGGCTCTGCCCCTCAGCTCTGTGCGTCCAGCAGCACAGCCCTTCCCTGGGTCCCCTGCTCAGGGGACAGCAGCTGTCCTGTCCTTGCCTCTGCTCCAGGGGGCTGACTGAGAACAAGGCATGGGGACCCCTCCTGTCCCTCCCACCCACAAGCTCCTTATAGCGCTTCTAGAATCAAGCACATGTTAGTTCTCCTGACCCTCCTGCACTGCTGGTGGGAATGTCAATTAGTCCAACTCCTGTGGAGAGCAGTCCGTAGAACTCTCAGAAGGCTAGAAATAGACTGGGGATATAGCCTAAGGAACCCAACACACCCATCCAAAAAGGACTATGGGCAGCTATGTTCACAGCAGAACAATCTGCAATAGCCAAAACCTGGAAGCAACCCAGGTGTCCAACAACAGGTGAGTGGCTGAGCAAGTTGTGGTCTAGATACATAATGGAATACTACTCAGCTATTAAAAATGGTGAAATCACCTCCTTCACCTCTTCTTGGATGGAGCTTGAAGGAATCCTGTGAAGTGAGATCAACCAGAAAGGGAAGGATGAAGATGGGATGATCTCACTCACGGACAGAAGTTGAGAAATAAGAACAGAAGGGGAAACACACAGCAGAACTTAGACTGGAGTTGGTGTATTGCACCAAAGTAAAGGACTCTGGGTTGGCGGGGGTGGAGGGAGGGGGCCTCAGATCCTGGAACATGATGGTAGTGGAGGGCCTAGGTAGGGGGTTAGAGTGTTATGTGGAAAACTGAGAAATGTGATGCATGTATCAACGACCGTATTTTACTGTCAACTGTAAACCATTCACTCCCCAACAAAGGAAAAAGAAAGAAGGGGGGAAACGGGCAGGACTGCATGTCACGTGAGTGGCCTGGGACTCGGCTGGGCTCACAGCGGGCCCTCCCTGAATCTGCACTTGGCTCTGATTCTTAAATGATAAGACACCTGTGAGGGCATTTGCTTCAGAACCCAATGATGCAGGCTGGTTTATAATGTCTTTTTTTCTTCTCCTTTTCTTTTTTTCCTTTTTTAAAAGAATTTATTTTGGGGAGTCAGGTGGTAGCGCAGTGGGTTAAGTGCAGGTGGCATAAAACTCAATGACCAGCATAAGGATCCTGGTTCGAGCCCCCGGCTCCCCACCTGCAGGGGGGTCGGTTCACAGGCATTGAAGCAGGTCTGCAGGTGTCTCTCTTTCTCTCCCCCCTCTGTCTTCCCCTCCTCTGTCCATTTCTCTGTCCTATCCGACAACGACATCAACAAAAACAACAATAATAACCACAACAATAAAACAAGGGCAACTAAAGGAATAAGTAAATAAAAATTTTAAAAAAGAATTTCTTTTCAATCTTTTTGTTTTTTATTATTGGATAGAGACAGAGATAAATTAAGAGTGAATGGGGGAGATAGAGAGGGAGAAAGACAGAGAGACACTTGCAACCCTGCTTCACCACTCATGAAGCTTTCCCCTTGCAGGTGGGGAGCTGGGGCTTGAACCCAGGTTCTTGCTCACTACAGTGTGAGCGCTTAACCAGATTCACCACCATCTGGCACCTCCAGTTTTAAAAGGACCCCTTCTTCCGCCCACTGTTTCCACGGCATCATACCAAGGTCTGGGAGAACAGGGAAGGGTTTGGAGATACTTTTTAAAATCCATCTAGACAAGACTAAGAATCTCGGGCTCCAGCTCTCAGCCTTTCTTTGGTCCATTCTAGAAGCTTCTGTGTGGAGCGGAGCCAATATGGCGGCTTGGAGACAACAACTGCTGGGAGCCATTCAAGGAAGCTGCTTTCAGCCTGGCAGTCTCGGGAGAGCGGCTGTGCCGGCCACTGCGGGAGACACTGGCTTTTCTGGCTTTCTCCACTTTCCTTTTTCTCTCTTCCTGGCTGATCCAAAAAATCTCTTTCCTTTCACTGCTTTTTTTTTTCTTTCTTTCTTATTTTTCTTTCTGTATTCACTGGTACTCGCTTGTGAATTATCTTGTGGAAGAAGTCTGACTCAGAGTGGACTCTCTCTCTCCCTCTCTCTCTCTGTCTGTCTCTGTGTGTGTGTCTCTCTTTTCTCCTTTTCTCTCTCTTCTCACTCTCTCTAGAATTTATAGTGCAGTTGATATGTGTAACTATCAATTCTTGCTTTGCCTTTTTTCTTTTGGTTTTGTTTCTGTTCTGGGACTGGAGGTGTTGCTCGGCTGACTGGTTTCGGTTGAGCTCCATCAGTCTTGGCTTCAGTCGCTATTGCACTCTCTGAGGTTTTGGGACTTTATTTGTGTGAAGGCTTTAGTTTAGCGTGGCTTGTACTCACAACACAACAACTGAAGAACAACAGGGCAGAAAAATACAAACCATATCAATTTTAAAAATTGGTTAAATTAGAAAGCTTCCCTGGGCACTGAGGCCAACCTGACAGTCAGTGAGTGGCTGGGGGCAGCTCAGGCCAGCACTTCTTTAAAGACCTCAAGCTTAAAAGTGGGAGACCCCCAAGTCTCCAGGGGAACGGGCTGGGGGACTTCAAGATCACGGGCAGAAGTCCAGCACTGCATCTCTGCCCAAGGGGAGGAAAGCTGCAGGGGGAGGGGAAGACAGTCAGCATTGCAGGGGGAGGCTGGGGAGGGGAGGAGGCAGAGGAGACTGCTCTGTTCACCCAGACCTGTGGGTACCTGACCTCCGCCCCATCCTGGGGCCATGGAGTCTGGAGCGCCATCCTCGGGCTGGGTGCCGGCTGCCCCGCGGCCCCTCCCCACTGCTCACCTGTGGCTGCTGGGTGGTCAGCGGCCTCTGAGGAGACATGGCCGGTGTCCTGGGCAGCAGCTGGTTCATTTTGCTGATGACCAGCTCAGTGATGAGCTGCCTGTCCTCCACCTGGTGCTCTCCAATCAGCGGCATGCTGCAGTCCATGACCTGGTGGCAGAGGGGATCCGCTAGGACGGGGTGGGCACGGGAGGCTCTGGGACAGACAGGTGGCCAGGGAGACAGACAGCCAGGGGGTGCTGCTTAGGACAGGGTGGGCAGGTGAGGCCCTGGGACAGATAGCCAGGGGGACTGGTTAGGACGGGGTGGATGGGTGAGGCCCTGGGGCAGACAGAAAGCCAGCAGGACAGATGGCCAGGGGGACCAGTTAGGACAGGGTGAGCATGCGAGGCCCTGGGACAGACAGATGGCTGGCGGGACAGACAACCATGGGGGACCGGTTAGGATGGGGTAGGTGAGCAAAGCCCTAGATGGTCAGCCAAGGTTGAAGCAACAGAGAAGCTGGTGTTGATCCTGGGGGTGTGGGTCCACCCGCCAATGCCCATGTCCAGTGGAGAAGCCAGAACTCTAGCCTTCTGCACCCCCAAAATAATTATGATCCATATTCCCAGTGGGGGAGAAGTGACGGGGGTAGATGACCTGAGAGGTCTGAACTCCAACTCCATCAGAAACAGGAGAGAAGAGGAGACAGGGAGGGACGTTTGGATGTAGTTATAGGTGTAGGTGGGCTGGGAAAGGAAGAGAAGACGGGGCCATAGGAAAAGATGAACAAATACCTACAAACAGAAACAGAGAGTTGCAGAGACCCTAACTAACCCCTATCTGCAACCTTGGAGAACTGCTGTAGCCCCCAGTGGAGCGACTGGGGACACAGGACTCTGGTGGTGGGCACGGTGTGGACTGGTACCCCTGCTATCTTGTGATTTCACAAACAAATATTAAATCACTAATAAAAATAAACAACTAGGGAGTCGGGCGGTAGTGCAGCGGGTTAAGCACACATGGTGCTAAGCGCAAGGACCGGCGTAAGGATCCCTGTTCGAGCCCCTGACTCCCCACCTGCAGGGGAGTCGCTTCACAGGCGGTCTGCAGGTGTCTGTCTTTCTCTCCCCTTCTCTGTCTTCCCCTCCTCTCTCCATTTCTCTCTGTCCTATCTAACAATGATGACATCAATAATAACTACAACAGCAATAAAAAACAACAAGGGCAACAAAAGGGAAAATAAACATTTTTAAAAATAAATAAACAAATAATAAACAATAAATCTGATTCTCCGCCTCCTGCTGAGCCCACTGTCCTAGACTCTCCCTCTCCTACTCCCAGCCAGGGCTCTGAGCAGGGGGGCTGGTGGCTGGAGGCAGGGGGAGCTGAGGAGAACAAGGAGACACTCAGGGTGGGCTAGGAGGGCCCTGGCTGACCCTGCCCAGGACCGGCCTGCTGCCACCTCCATGAAGCCCTCACATGGTCACAGGGCCCCCTTCTTCCTCCACACCAGGCCCACGGCCTGGACTCCTGCCTGAGCTCTGGGATGTGGCTCCCATGTCCCGCCAGTCCTGGGCTTCCTGTCCCCCATCCCCAGAGCAGTGTGTCCCCCTTCAAACATCTGCTCACAGGTTCTCACACAGACAGAAGGTGGGGTCCCCTCCCCCAGAGAGGGCTGGTGTGGCCGTCTAGATGGCTGCAGGGACAGGACTCTGAAGGTCAGTCCTGGGCTCCCAGCACCGGCCCTCTGCCAATGGCACCAACCCAGTGAGCTCTGCCAGGAGGCCGAGGCCGGGGCAAGGAGGTGTGGGAAGGTCCCAGAGGCTCCAGCCTCCATTGCAGGCAGGGAAGGGAGTGGCGAGACCATGAGAGGAGTCCAGGCCCAGCCCAGGACTCCCCTGAGGGATGCTGGGAAGATTCCAGCAAGCTGTGTTCCGGCCCACCTTCAGCCTCTGGCTGCCCATGGTGTCAGCCGCATCTGCCTGGTGACCAGACAGACCCTAAGACTCCTGGGTGGGCGTACCAACACCGACAAGCAGTCACTACTGTTTTTCCTGAGCCACGGCCTCAGAGGGGTGGTGGGGACCAGTCAGGCTGGCTGGAAACAACACCCCTCTCATTGCTGGGTGTGTTCAGCCATGCGCAGCCACTGAGCTGGCTTCTGGATCCCGGGGGGACTCATCAAAATGCAGCCTGAGTGGAGGGGGGTGCTCCCGGCTAAGCACATATAGCACCACGCACAAGGACCCGGGTTCAAGCCCTGCTCTCCACCTGCAGGGAGGACGTTTCACAAGTGGTGAAGCAGGTCTGCAGGCGTCTCTCTGTCTCTCCCCCTCCTCTCTCAATTTCACTGTGACCTATCCAATAAAACAAAGAAAAAAAATCTCCAAAAAGACAGAAAAGTTGGGGGGCCAGGTGGTGGCACACCTGCTTAAGTGCACACACCACAGTGCACAAGAACCCAGGTTCAAGTCCCTGGTCCCCTCCTGCAGGGGGAAAGCTTCATAAGTGGTGAAGCAGGGCTGCAGGCATCTCTCTGTCTCTCTCCCTCTCTATCTCCCCTTTTCCTCTTGATTACAGACTGTCTCCCTCTAATAAATAAATAAAGATAATAAAAAATTTAAAAGAGTGGTCCAGGAGGTGGCACAGTGTCTAAGGCACTAGACAAGCATGAGGTTCCAGAGTTCAATCCCCGGCAGCACATGCACCAGAGGGATGTCTGGTTCTTTCTCTCTTTCCTCCTATCTTTCTCATTCATAAATAAATAAAATCTTTTTAAAAATTAAAAGAAAGAGTTGGGTCTTAAGAACAGGGACTGGAGTTGGGCAGTTGAGCTCACACGTCACTCTATGCAAAGACCTGTTCCCCACCTGCAGGGGATGGGGGAGCTTCACTAGTGGTGAAGCAGGTCTGCAGATGCCTCCCTGTTTCCCTCCCTCTCCATCTTTCCCTCCTCCCAATTTCTCTCCATCCTGTCAAATCAAATAGAAAGAGGGAAAAAGGACCCAGGAGAAGAGGGTCGGCACTGAGGCACTGAGCCCCAGCGATAACCCCGAAGCAATTAAAACAAGTGAAATAAAAAGCAGCCTGGTCGCCCACAGGCCCGTCCAGCCAAGAGAGAGCCCAGCCTCCAGCCCGGGGGCCTGTCTCTCCCTGAATGCTCTGACTCTCCACTCACCTCGAAAATGTAGTCCTTCCCATCTTTGCCGTGGACGGCTTTGACGGCACAGATGTCCAGGCCGCCAAACATCTCTGAGCAGGTGTCCACCCACAGCTTGTACCTGGAGAGTGGGCAGGGTCTGAGGCCGAGGTTTCAGCTCACAAGCTCACATTGGCCCTGAACCCACAGCCTCTCTCATCCCCCCCCCAGCCCCATCTCTCGCCCCTTCCACTCTCATCGGGCACACACTTGCTCCCCAGGGCTCTTCCAGATCTGGCCCTCAACAGTCTCCACCTCCTCCAGGCAGTTTTCCCTGACTGCTCCTTTCTCGGAGCTCCCGAAGCTGCTGGCTTTGTCTTCTCTGCCCAGTCCTGCCAACTCTCGTTAACAAGCCATCGAGAGCTGGGTGACCCTGATTCCAGAGGCCCCTGATAGTGGGGACGGACTCAGTTCCAGCCCTGCTTCCTCCTCCGGCCTCTGCAGCACTCACCTGTCAGACATAGCAATCTGCTCCAGCATGGCAGAGCCCGTGTTGGTCTTCCAGTTCCCTGAGATTGAGGTCCGCCTACAAAACAGGGGCCAGGCCGGGCCATGATCCCCCACAGACAGAGCCTCAGGACCACCATCTGTCTGTCTGTCTGTCTGTCTGCTGAGCCCTGAGTACTATTCAGCAATGAAAAAAGAAATGATATTGTGTCCTCTGGGATAAAATGGATGGAACTAGAGCTGACGCCCCGTGAAGGAAGTCAGGAGGCGAAGGACAGTTTCAGGATGGTCTCACTCATGTGCAGAAAATAGAGAAGTGAACATGGGGCCAGGTGGCAATGCATCCAGCTAGGGGCACAGATCACCATGCATAAGGACCCGGGTTCAAGCCCCCTGCTCCCCACCTTCAGGAAGGACACTTCGGGAGCGGTGAAGCAGGGCTGCAGGTGTCTGTCTGTCTTCCTCTCTATCTTCCCCTCCCCTCTCAATTTCTCTGTTTTGTCAATAAAAATAGAAAGGAAAAAAAAGGAAAAAGGAAAAATGGCTGCCCAGGAGCAGTGGTTTCGTAATGTAAGCACTGAGCCCCAGTGATAACCCTGCAGGCAGTTTAAAAATAAACAAGAGGATGGAAGTCGGGAGGTAGCGCAGCGGGTAAAGCGCACGTGGCGTGAAGCGCAAGGACCGGAGTAAGGATCCCAGTTCAAGTCCCCAACTCCCCACATGCAGGGGAGTCGCTTCACAGGCAGTGAAGCAGGTCTGCAGGTGTCTGTCTTTCTTTCCCCCCCCCCCCGCCTCTGTCTTCCCCTCCTCTCTCCATTTCTCTCTGTCCTATCCAACAACAACAACATCAATAACTACTACAACAATGAAAAGCAACAAGGGCAACAAAAGGGAAAGTAAATAAATAAATATAAATAAATAAATAATAAACAAGAGGAGACTGTGACAAGGGGTGAGAGGAAAGGGGCACCGAGAAAGGGCTCCCAGCTCACCCTAGGGGAGAAGGGCAAAGACTGGGGAGAGGGGAGGGGAAAGGGGAGTGGTGGGCACAGGACAGGGACCAGCTCAGCCTAGACCAATGCGGCCACATTCATTGTCTTTGGAAAGAAAATGCCAAGTCTCTTGACTTTAAAAAAAAAAAAATTGGAGCCAGGTGGTGGCACACCTGATTGAGCACACGTTACACAGCACACAAGGACCCAAGTTCGAGCCCCCGTCCCCACCTGCAGGGGAAAAGCTTTGCAAGTTGGTGAAGCGGGGCTGCAGGTGTCTCTCTATCTCCCCTTTCCCTCTTGATTTCTGGCTGTCTCTATCCAATAAATAAAAAAAGATAATACTTAAAAAAAATGGAAGTGAAAGAGGAAGCTTCGGTGCTGTGGTATCTTTACGCCTCTCTCGGTTTCTCTGAAAAAATTGGCCTGGAGCAGAGAATCCCAGGCAACAGATGGGGATTCATATCTCCCCAGCTGGAATCACAATTCATTTTTATTTATTTATTTTTGCCAAATACAAGACCCTATATATGCTTGAATAACCTCTATTCATGCCAAAGGCTAAATTTAGGACTGTCCAATGAAATACTTACAGAGCCTCAACTATTTTGTCCAAGTTCCTAATAGAATCATTCCTGTCCTGTGACGGAAGAACATTTCATATGTACACCTGTCATCTCGTAGATTGATAAGAAACTCAGTGTGTTTTTCTTGCTTCAGACACTCATTGTTAATCTGTTAAGGATTGAAACTATATTTAAATTATCCAAATATGCTTACTGCCAAGGACACATCTAGATTTTTTTAAGTTTTCTTTTTTTTGGATGTCCCTCTCCAAGGACCCATCATTCAGTCTTTCTTCCTTTCTTCCTTTCTTTCTTTCTTTCTTTCTTTCTTTCTTTCTTTCTTTCTTTCTTTCTTTCTTTCTTTCTTTCTTTCTTTCTTTCTTTCTTTCTTTCTTTCTTGGAGGCTGAGTACTATTTCCATTCCCACCGACACTGCTGTGCTCTGTGTAAGGGCAGCGCTGTCCCCCGGGACTCATGGTCCTCAGGAAGTCACAGGTCTTTTTTTTTTTTAATTGTCATAGGGAGTCGGGCAGTAGTGCAGTGGGTTAAGCGCAGGTGGCGCTAAGCACAAGGACCGGCATAAGGATCCTGGTTCGAGCCCCTGGCTCCCCACCTGCAGGGGAGTCGCTTCACAGGCAGTGAAGCAGGTCTGCAGGTGTCTATCTTTCTCTCCCATCTCTGTCTTCCCCTCCTCTCTCCATTTCTCTCTGTCCTATCCAACAACAATGACATCAATAACAACAGTAATAAATACAACAATAAAACAACAAGGGCAACAAAAGGGAATAAGTAAATAAATGTTAAAATATTAAAATATATTGTCATAATTCTTCCTTTATAGTTTTTTAGCACTCCCATCACCAAAGGTCTGTGTCCTCACCCCACCCCCATAGATAACCACTATAGTTCACGCACAGCCTAGGACATAGGTTGATATTTTGTGTTTTTTTTTCCACATGTGTATACTCAATTTTCTATGTTCTCTATATGAGTGACACCATTCTGTAGTTGTACTTCACCTCCTGACTTGCTTCAATGAGCATCATCTTCTCCACTTCCACCCACTTCACCCCAAAGGACACAATAGCATCCTTTTTCATTGCTGCATAATATTCTGTTGAGGATATGTCCCATAACTTTTTTATCCAATCATCTGTTGAAGGGCATTTTGGTTGGTTTTTTTAAAATATTTATTTATTTATTACTGGATAGAAATAGAAATTGAGAGGGAAGGGGAGATAGAGAGGGAGAGAGACAGAGAGACACTCGCAGCCTTGCTTCACCACTTGTGAAGCTTCCCCCCTGCAGGTGGGGACCAGGGGCTTGGACCCAGGTCCTTGTGCACTGTAGTGTGTGCACTCAACCAGGTGCGTCACCAGCTGGGCCCTACAATTCACTTGTACTCTTGAATATCTAATGGAGGATGAAGTTTGTTCTTCTTCTAGACTGGGGGGAGTAGGGGGCTCCCTGACTTTCTAGGCGTGGCAAGCAGACATACAGACACGCCCAGGGCACGGGTCCCACGACAGTCAGGCTCTCCCTGACCCAGGAGCTGAGATTCAGGGTGAGCTAATCGCACCGGGAGCCTCGGAGCCTGTCCTGTGTTACGGTATCGGCGGAAGTCTGTGGACCCCACCAGCTGTGAAGCACTCAGGCGGTGACTGTGCAGAAGACCATCCAAACCAGAGACAAGCATGTCTGCAGCTGATTCAGAAAACCGGGGCCGTGGGGTGCAGAGTAGGAGCTTCAAGAGTGCTGAGGCAGGGCTGCAGCTGCCCCTCCTTCTGCTCCCTCTCTATCTCCCCTTTCCTTCTGGTCTTTTCTTTGTCCGACAAACAGTAAATTTTTAAATTTATTTTGCCTCCAGGGTCATCGCTGGGGCTTAGTGCTGGCACTATGACTCCACTGCCCCTGGAGGCCATGTTTTCCATTTTATTGGACAGAACAGAGAGAAACTGAGAGAAGAGGGGGAGGTAGAGAGGGAGGAAGGAAGACAGAGGGAGAGAGAAAGACACCTGCAGACAAACCTACTTCCCCACCCACGAATCATGCCCCTAAACGTGGAGAACAGGGGCTTGAACCTGGGTCCTTGCACATGGTAATATGGGCACTTAACCAGGTGAACCACCACCCAGCTCCCCCAATAAATAAATGTAAAATAATTTTTTTCTTTTAAAACGAGCTGTAGCCGCTGCTCTAATAACTGCCAAGCTTGCTAGGCACTGTGGGGTGTCTGTCACGACCATGGCAGGAGACAAAGATGGCTGTGACAGACAGAAAGCCTTCGGAGACAGCGTCCCGGGGTGGCAGCCACCACCGTGGCCGTGCCAAGAAGCACGTGTTTATTGCTCCCCCGGTTACTGTCCCCTCTGCCTCAGGCCACCTGAGGACTGGCATGGGGGGGCACGGCGGACACCCCACTCACATGTAGGCCTTGTAGTTGTTGCCGATCTTCTGCACCCGGATGTCATACTTGGCGTCGATGAAGGGCTCGGCAGTGGCGTAGGTCTGAGTGAGGGCCACCACGCTGGCGATGTCCTGGAAGTCGTAGTGGTTCTCCACTTTGACCTGGGGGGTCAGGGAGACAGAGGGGAGGGCGGGGAGCAGACGGGGCCCTGATTCACCAGAGTCAGTCAGCAAGGGGTCCGAGCCTGACTTTGCAAATCAAATCAAGTCACAAAACTTATTTCTACTCAGCCCAATAAGTTTGTTCCTGGATTCCCGGCACAGTGGGATAAGACATCACTTTTTTTTCTTTTCCTGTTTCTAACTCCCATTCCTTCCCCCCGCTGCCCGGTTTCACAGAAATAGAGTTTATAAACATCACCTTGTATGTGGAAGGTGAACAGCTTCCATTTACTGTAAAGTTATCACCACACTCGGCGAACACTCACTGTTCCATTTTTTAATTAATTATTGGATAGAGACAGAGAGAAATCGAGAAGGGAGGGGGGATAGAGAGGGAGAGAAACAGAGAGACACCTGCAGCCCTGCTTCACCACTTGCCAAGCTTTCCCCCTGCAGGTGGGGACCAGGGGCTTGAACCTGGGTCCTTGTAGACTGTAATGTGAGCTCATAACCAGGTGCGCCACTGCCTGGCCCCCTCATTGTTCCATATAGACACAGGAGAAGGAGGGGGAGGAGGAGAAGGAAGAAAGATGTTTTCCCATGTGATGAAAACTCTGAGCATATACTCTCGAAATAACGTCCCAAAAGGGGGCTGGGTAGTAGCGCACCTGGTTGAGCGCACATGTCACAGCGCACAAGGACCCGGCTTCAAGCCCCTGGTCCTCCACCTGCAGGGGGAACGTTTCACAAGTGGTGACGCAGGGCAGCAGGTGTCTCTCTTTCCCGCCCTCTCTTCTCCTCCCCCTCCCCAACTTCTCTGTCTCTATCCAAAATAAAGAAAAGGAAAAAAACCTCAGTCTAAACAAAACAAATACTTTCAGACACAGCACACAGCTGACTTCTCTGTAGTCATCATACTTCCTGTTAGATCCCAGGACCGAGTTTTTGATAACCAGAAGCTCGCGCCCTGCGACCTGCCTTTCTTGTTGTCAATGGTTTCACCCTGAATTTCCCTCATGTCTGGAATGTCAGCATTCCCCTCCTCAGTGCTCCCCGGGGCTCTGCCCTGAGCAAATGGGGAGCCCTGTGCCGTCCCCAGTGCCATGGAGGGGGCAGTGCCCGTGATCAGTGTCTCGGCTGGGTACTGAGAGTGTTGTGGGAAGCTTGTGAGAGCCCCCAGTGCATGCGAGGTGGCTTGAGCTTGAAGGACAGGAAGTCAGGCAGGTAGGCAAAAAGGCAGCACACACAAGCTGAGTCCCCATGCGTCTGCAAACCTGGGCCCGTGTGTCCCCGGGGGGGGGGGCACCCCAGCACTGCACTCACCCCCACCCCCCCACCCCCGCTTCTCTCCTCTCAGAGCTCAGGAGCCATGGACCCAGCATGCCCCCAGACACCAAGGGCCTGGGTAACTCTCCCGAGCTATCACGTATCTTTGCTATGGGTAGAGCTGGAGAGTGGGGCCAGGCTGTGCCGCACCTGGTTGAGTGTTCACAGGACGGTGAGCAAGGACCCAGGTTCAAGCCTTGGGTGCCCACCTGCAGGGGGGGAAGCTTCACGAACGGTGAAGCAGGGCTGCAGGTGTCTCTCTGTCTCTCTCCCTCTCTATCTCCTGCTCCGCTCTCAATTTCTCTCTGTCTCTATCTAATAATAAAACACATTAAATAAAAATTTTAAAAAGCTGGAGCTGAGTGATGTGATGGCCCCTGTGTCGCCACTGTGCCTTTCTTACCTTGCCCATGCCCGAGTGCGCGTGGCCAATCTTCACCACCACGGGGAAAGTGGGCAGGGTGAGCTGGAAGTGGACAGAGAGGAAGGGGAGGGTCAGAGCTGTGTGTATTTCCCCCTGGGGACACCTGTGGAGAGACACCCAGGAGAGCCAGTGCAATCTACAGGCTTTAGGAACTAGAACAACTGAGGCCCAGAAAGGGACAGCAGCTTGCCCGTGTCGCACAGCTTTTGAGAGGCTATGGGCTCTTCCCTACGAGCCCCACTTAGGTGCTGGGAGATGGCCCACCCAGTAAAGAGCACCCTTTATTGTGCACAGGGATGCAGGTTCGAGGCCCCAGTCACCACCTACATCCGGAAGCTTCCTGAGTAGTGGAGTGGTGCTGTGGTCTCTCTCTCGCTCTCTCTGTAAAAAATAAAGATTCCACTGGAAGGAATCATGTCGGCATGGTGTCCAACTCTGGTGGCGAGGGAAGCGGAGCAAGACAGGGAAACTTCTTAAGCTTTTTGTTTGCTTATTTTTAATTGTCTTTACTCATTGGATAGAGATAGCCAGAAATCGAGAGGGAGATAGATAAATAGAAAGAGAGAGGGAGGGAGGGGTGTATATATATATATATGGAGGGGGGAGGGAGACAGAGAGAGAGACCTGTAGCACTGCTTCGCCACTTGCAGAACTTACTCACTGCAAGAAGGGACCAGGGGTTTGAACCTGGGTCCTTGTGCTTTTTAACATATGCACTCAACTAAGTGCGCCACCTCCCAACGCCAATATTTTTATTTATTTATTACTGGACAGAGATAGAGAGAAATAGAGTAGAGTGGGAGATAGAGAGGGAAAGAGAGAGGGAGAGACCTGTAGCCCTGCGTCACCACTTGTGAAGCATCTCCCACTGCAGGAGGGGACCGGGGGCTCGAACCTGGGCCCTTGTGCCGTGTAATGGCCCCAAGACAGAGAAAACTTTTTAAAATGCACTGTGTCAACACAGGTGGGTGAGACAACCTCAGGGCAGGACTAGCCTGGGTCCTGGAGCCCAGTGGATTGTGTTTGCTCAGTCAGAGGCAGCTGTCTTGGATGGACCTTGAAAAGTCATGTGAAGTGAAATAAGTCAGAAACAGAAGGATGAATATAGGATGATCTCACTCTCAGGCAGAAGTTGAAAAACAAGATCAGAAGAGAAAACACAAGTAGAACCTGAACTGGAATTGGTGTATTGCACCAAAGTACAAGACTCTGTGGGGAGGGGGGGCAAGAATGCAGGTCCAAAAGGGATGACAGAGGACCTAGTGGGGGTTGTATTGTTATATGAAAAACTGGGAAATGTTATGCATGTACAAACTATTGTATTTACTGTGGAATGTAAACCATTAATTCCCAATAAAGAAATTTAAAAAAAAGAAGAATTCAGGCTGGGACTGGGTGGTGGCACACCAGTCAGCTGTGGTGACCCCCAGAAAGCTCTGGAGAAACCAACACTGACCCCTCAGGGTTCCTCAGCCCCCACCGTGCCTGGCCTGAAGGCAGAGACTCTGCTGTTGGGCTCATACATTTTTTAAGTGTTTTTAAATTTTTCTTTTCTTTTTAATTTTTTATTAGTGATTTAATAATGATTAACAAAATTTTCAGATAAGAGGGGTCTAATTCCACACCATTCCCACCACCAGAGTTCTGTGTCCCCATTCCCTCCACTGGAAACTGCAGCGGTTCTCCCAAGCTCGCAGATATGGGCTGACTATTGTTGGGTGAACAGAGTCCAGCCCCTCAGTCCCCCACCCTCCCACCTCAGAGCCCTCTGTGAAGCCCCTGGGTGGCTACGGTCTGAGCAGACACCACCAGGTGGACACCCCCCAGCCCCCAGTCACTCACCATCTCTTTGTGGTTGGGGTAGTACGTTTGCTCGATGAGGGGGAACTTCTCCCCACCCAGGGTCTTGTGGATGGCCACCATCTGGGCAAACTGCAAACGGGAAGCAAATATAACAGCATCAAACAGCCGTCTCGCCCACACATTCCTGGAGCTAGTGCTCCGGGTGGGCTCTTCGCAAAGCTCGCAGAGGCTCTGACAGGTGCGTACGATCCCCAAGGAATGAGAGTCGAGAACTGTCTTGGGAAACAGAGAGGGGGCGAACTGAGACCCACTCAGTCCCCACCAGCCTCGACAACACCTCTGCTCAATACCAGGCGCAGTGACAAGGGCCTGGACCATCTCTGCATCCACGGGGTTTGGTGAGAAGAGGTGGAGAATGAGGCCTAAAATCCCCACACTGCCAAGAAGTGAAGCCGGGACTGACATCTGGGTGTCCCTCCCTTCATGCCTGCTTCTCCAGAGAGCCGGTGACAGACAGCAGGTGCAGGGACGCAGGATCCCAGAAGTTCAACAGCCAGGATAGGAAGGCTCTCCCTCCCTGTGGGCAGTGAGAAGCCCCCAGACGTGAGCAGGTGATGGCAGTGGGCAGTGCAGATTCTGCTCACGTAAGAATCAAACTTTCTGGGAGAAGCTCAAGGGGGAAAAGAAAAAAAAAAAAGACTTGAACTCTCTAGGGTCTCATCTGTAAAATCCAGAGGAGCTCCAAGGGAAGAAGTGACGCCACGCCCATGTGCTCGCAAAGGTGTGGTGAGAAGGTACCCAGCAAGGAAAGAAGACACACACGGCCCACAGACACATGAAGAAAGGCTCCACTTCACTCATCGTGAGAGGAATGCAAATTAAAACGACGCTGAGATTCCATCTCGCACCTGTGAGAACAGTTTCCATCAACAAACAGAGATGACAGGTGCTGGCGAGGCTGTGGGGAAAAGGGTCTCTGCTCACTGCTGCTGGGATGCAGACTGGGGCCGTCCCTGTGGAGACTGTGCGGACAGTCCTTCAACAGACAGACATGGAGTCACCTCATGACCCACAAGTCCACTCGGAGGCTTTATCCGGCAGACACTCAGACACTAATTAGAAGGGACACACGCAGCCCCGTGCTCACAGCTGCATTGTTCACAACAGCCAGAGAGTGGAAGCAGCCTAGATGCCCATCAGAAAATATATGGCTAAAAAAAATTTCTGTTTTGTTTTTATTTGACAGGACAGAAAGAAATTGAGAGGGGAGGGAAGGGGAAGATGGAGACAGAGAGACACCTACAGCCCTGCTCCACCACTCGTGAAGCTTCCCCCCTGCAGGTGGGGAGCAGGGGCTTGAACCTTGGCCCTGCTGTAGCATTTCATGAGCTAGGAAGCCCCCCCCCAAGAGTGCACCTGCTCAACACCACTGCACAGCTGAGCCAGATTCAGAGACGGGCCCTCTTACCCCCACCCCAGTCCTTCTCCTGCTCCTTCCTGCTAGTAACTGCCTCCTGGCTCTGCAGAGACCGTGACCTGCCCCCAGGTATCACACAGGACTTCCCTGCTCAACCCATCACACAGCTGTCCACACTCAGTGTGCATCTCCCTAGGGCCACAGCCCCAGGTGCCAGTCGGGACTGACCAGGAGAATTTGTCCATCAAACCTGCCTGCTGTTTGTCTCACAGCCCATCCCCTCAGGTTTGTGTGTGTGATCCAGGTGGGACTGGGAGCAGTGACCAAAAGCTGAGAGACAGGCTGCCCTGGCCACTTTGTGCCTGCCATCCTGTGTACTGCACCCCAGTGTCCTGTGCACTGCACCCCACTGTCCTGTCCACTGCACCCCAGTGTCCTGTGCACTGCACCCCACTGTCCTGTCCACTGCACCCCACTGTCCTGTGCACTGCCCTCTCTGGTCTTTGGACCCAGCCTGCTCTGACTCTCAAGGTGAAGCCCTCAGAGCGGCCTGCCCTCTTTGATCCTCTGCCTGACTCTCTCTGAGCCTCAAGATAGGCCTGCAGGATCCCTGCTTTGCTTCTGGCCTCCTGATGCACCCCCAGATTCCCTCCTCCACCCCCTGATTTGCCTCTGGCCTCCTACTGCACCTCCAGTCCCCCCTCCCCGGGGCAGGTGCCAGCCCTGTCCAACGACCTCTTTCCTCCAGCAGCCCACATGCTGGCAGGGCCCAGAGGCAGTTGAGGCCCCGTCTCCCACGTGTGGAAGAGTTACAGACACCTGGGCCATGCCAGCAAGGGCCCCAGCAGGCTCCCAATGCCCAGGACGGTGGAGACAGAAACGGCAGCCCATTCCCAGGACTGTGTCCCCGGGAGCCCAGTCGCCCTCCTGAGCCTGTCTACTGGGTGTGCTGGGCAGGGCTGGTGGCCTCTTTGGGAACAGTCCTGAGCCAGGTCACCAAGGAAGCCAGTGTGTGACACCTGAGAAGCCTATTTCACCACAGCAGACAGAAGACAGAGAGAAAGAACGGGGGCCGGGCGGTGGCACACCTGGTTAAGTGCACAGGTTACCATGCGCTAGGACCCAGGTTCGAGCCCCTGGTCCCCACCTGTAAAAGGGAAACTCCACAAGTGGTGAAGCAGGTCTACAAGTGTCTGTCTCTCCTCCAAACTCATTCCCTCTTGGTTTCTCTCTGTCCTATCAAATTAAATAAATATAAAGTTTAAAAAAGAAAGGAAGAAAGAAAAAGAGAAAGAGAGAGTTCTTTACAAACACTTGGCCAAGGCCTCAAAGAGGAAGTCATGGAAGACGCAGGATTCCAGGCGCCAGCGGAATTTAAGATGTTCTCCTTATCTGTCCTGGAAAGAAGTGCTTTCAGTTGGGACTGGCTGGGGCCACCTAGTTAAGCGCACATGTTACCATATGCAAGGACCCAGGTTCAAGCCCCTGGTCCCTACCTGCAGGGGGGAAGCTTCACAAGTGGCAAAGCAGGGTTGTAGGTGTCTCTCTGTCTCTCTATCTCCCCCTCCTCTCTCAACTTCTCTCTGTCTCTATCCAATAAAAGAAAAAAATAGAAGGAAAAAACAAAGGGAATTTTGGATGCCAGGAGCAGTGGATTTGTAGTGCTGGCACTGAGCCCCGGCGATAACCCTGGTGGCAATTAAATAAATAAATAAAATATTTTATTTATTACTGGACAGAAACAAAGAGAAATTGAGAAGAGGGGGCTGGATGGTGGCACACCTGGTTGAGTACACATGTTACAATGTGCAAGGACCCAGATTTGAGCCCCCAATTCCCACCTGCAGGGGGAAAACATCATGAGTGGTGAAGCAGGGCTGTAGGTAACTCTGTCTCTCTACCTCATATCATCCCCTTTCCTCTCAGTTTCTGACTGCCTCTACCCAATAAATTAAAAAAGACAATAACAACAAAGAAATCTTAAAAAGAGAGAGAAATTGAGAAGAAAGGGAGAGATAGAGAGGGAGACAGACAGAGAGACACCTGCAGCCCTGCTTCACCACTCACAAAGCTTTCCCCTGCAGGTGGGGAGTGGGGCCTTGAACCCGGGTTCTTGCACACAAGTGTGTGCTTAACCAGGTATGTCACTGCCTGTCCCCCATAAATAAATAAATGAAATGCTTCCAGTTAACCCTTGCAGACCTGTGTCCAAAAGTACCCCAGGAGTGGGGTGGCAGGATTTGGGGCAGGTTTGCAGCACTGAGGCTCAGAGGCGTTCTCCTTTTCTGGAATACCAAGCTCAGGGATCCCCTCAGCTCCCACACACCCTGGAGCCAGCCCTGAGCAGCTGAGGGGGCGGCAGGTGTGCTCTGAGAGATGGGGTGCAAGCCAAAGACTCCTCCAGCTCAGCGAGGGCCAGCCCCCACCTCAGGCAACACTGTGGAGACACTGAGGACAGGTGAGTCAGCACCCTGACCTCAGAGGGCCCTGCCCCTCCTACCCCACCAGCAGCTGGAACAGGAAACCCAGTGCCCGCTGAGTGACAGCTGGCTGCAGAAAATACAGGAACCAGGGGCTGGCCAGGCTGCACCCTGTGTGCCAGAGACAACTTGCTGGGACTTGAACGAGTGAGAGTGCGAACCTCCCCCAGATCCCAGATCCCAGAGCCCAGATCCCAGATCCCAGATCCCAGGAGGAGCAGAGCCCAAGGACAGACTGGCTGACACTTCTTTGGTCTGCAGCACAGATCCAGAATGCGAAGCAGGGAACCAGCTCCTTCTCTTCCTCCCTTTAAAAAAAATTTTTTTTATCTTTATTGGATAGCAACAGCCAGAAACTGAGAGGGAAGGGGGAGAAAGAGAGAGAGAAAAACAGAGACCTGCAGCCCTGCTTCACCACTGTCAAAGCTTTCCCCCTGCAGGTAGAGTCTGAGGGCTTGAACACAGGTCCTTGCGCACTGTAACATGTGCACTCAACCAGATGCCACACCACCTGGCTGTTGTCCTCCTCCTCCTTTTTTTTAATTGCCACCAGAGTTGTCACTGGGGCTCATTGCCAGCACTACAAATCCACTGCTCCCAATGCTCATTTTTCCTTTTTATTTTTATTGAATAGGACAGAGAGAAATTGAGGGGGAAGATGGAGAGAGAGAGAGACCTGCAGACCTGCTTTACCCCTTCTGAAGCACTGCCCCCTTGCAGGTGGGGAGCCAGGGGCTCAAACCTGAGCCTTTCCCACATCACATCATGTGCACGCTTAACCAAGTGGGCCACCGCCCGGCCCCTGGGAACTAGCTTCTTAAAGGGACCCCAATCCTAAGGGGCAGCCAGAGCCTGGCAGCCATAACCCTGGTCCCAGCTTACAGACTAAGAACAGGGGTGGAGAGGCTTAGCCCAGGGGTGACCCTGGCCAGCGTGTGACAGCAGAGATCCGGCTGCTGGAAAACAAAGTGGAGGTGACGGACAGGTGGTTCCATCCAAGCTGGGATGGAGAGGCTGGGTGTCCTCAGCAGGGGAAGGGGCGGCAGGGTGCCCCGCGGTGACCGCAACCCTTACTTTCGTGTCTGCGCTCTGTCTCACCTCCCTCAGAAAGAGACCGACACGGCCTTGGGTGAGAACCGGGTGCAGTCGCTGTGGCCTCTGCTGACTGAGAGGAGAGCATCCCTGCTACACAGACCCCGCCCAGGGGGAAACACTGCCCCTGGCCCCGGCTGGAGGATGTCACCTGAGGCCCCTGGGGACCGAGGCAGGAGGCCAGTCCCCCACATGCACACACACTCACACACACAAACTCACACACACACACTCTCATACACACACATACACACACTCACAAAAACACACACAAACTCACACAGACACACACACACACTCACATACACACACACTCACAGACACATGCACACACTCTCATACACACAAACTTACACACACACACACACTCATACACACACTCACTCTCACAACTCTCATAGACACACACACTCACACACACACACACTCACTCACACTCTCATACACACACAAACTCACACACTCACATTCTCATACACACACACAAACACACACACTCTCATACACACACACACACACACACTCACATTCTCACAGACTCTCTCATACACACACACTCTCACACACACACAAACACACACACACACTCTCATACACACACACTCACACACACAAACCCACACACTCACAGACACATGCACATACTCTCATACACACAAACTTACACACACACACACACACACACTCATACACATACTCACTCACTCTCACAACTCTCAGAGACACACACACTCACACACACACACTCATACTCTCATACACACACACAAACACACACACTCTCATACACACACACAAACTCACACACATTCTCATACACACACACAAACTGACACACACAAACACACACTCACACTCTCACACACTCTCAGACACACTCGCACTCCCATACACACACACACACACAAACACACACTCACACTCTCACACACTCTCAGACACACTCACACTCCCATACACACACACTCACATACACACACTCACCACCCAGGGCTTGTCACAGAAGTTGTAAATGGAGTCCAGGGAGTTGACGCAGGGGAGGCCGGCGTACTGCATGCCGATGACCAGGTGGCGGAAGTCCTCGTTCTCAGCCATGCCAAAGGCGTGTTGCCGCACCAGCACGAAGTCGGGCCGGAAGGACCTGGGGGAGGGGGTGCAGAGGCCGTCACACACACCCCGCAGCCCCCTCCCCACCCCGCTGGCCACCTGCACCGAGCAGGGGCCTGGGGACCCCGCGCCCAGCTCCACGCCCACAGTCTCCTCTGCAGCCAAGTCACAGGGAGCAGAGACAGGGGCCGCCGGGCTCCACGCCAATACCTGTGGGGCTGGGGCCAAGCCAACTTGCAAGCCCTGTGCTCCGCCAGTCCACTGGGTCCAGGTGCTGGCACATCTGGCTGAGCACACACCTTACCGTGCACAAGGACCAGGGCTCAAGCCCCCCTCCTCCCCGTCCCCACCTGCAGGGAGAAGTTTCACAAATGGTGAAGCAGGGCTGCAGGTGTCTCTCTGTCTCTCTTCATCTCTCTCTCTCTCTCTCTCTTTGCCTCCAGTGTTATTGCTGGGGCTTGGTGCTTGCATACAAATCCACTGCTCCCAGAGGCCATTTTTCCCAGTTTGTTGCCCATTTTTTTGCCCTTGTTGTTGTTGCTGGATAGGACAGAGAGAAATGGAGAGAGGAAGGGAAGACAGAGAGGGGGAGAGAAAGACAGACACCTGCAGACCTGCTTCACCACCTGTGAAGCGACTCCTCTGCAGGTGGGGAGCCAGGGGCTCAAACTGGGATCCTTACGCCGGTCCTTGGTCCTTGTACTTTGTGCCACGTGCACTGAACCCAGTGTGCTACCATCCGGCCCCCTCTCTCTTCCTCTTTCTCTCTTCTTCCCTCTCAGTTTCTCTCTGTCATATCTAATAAACAGTTAATAAAATAGAAGAGGGGTCGGGTGGTGGTGCACCTGGTTGAGCACACATGTTATCATGCTGAAGGATCTGAGTTCAAGTCCCTGGTCCCCCACCTTAATGGGGAGAGGTTTGCAAATACTGAAGCAGGGCTGCAGGTGTCTCTCTGCCTCTCTATTTCCCCCACCCCTCTCCATTTCTCTGTCTCTATTCAATAAATAAATAAATATTTTTAAAAATATCAACAATATTTGTTTTTTTTAATCGTATTTACTACTGGACAAAGAGAGAAACTGAAAGAGGAGGAGGAGGAGGAGACAGACAGGGAGAGAGACAGAAAGACGCCTGCAGCTCTGCTTCACCACTCCTGAAACTTTCCCCATGCAGGTGGGGACTGGAGGCTTGAACCTGAGTCCTTCAGCATGGTAACGTGTGCGCTCAACCAGGTGCACCACTACCTGATCCCTCTTCTTATTTTTTTAAGTGTTTATTTATTGGATAGAGACAGAGAAACTGAGAGTCAAGGGGGAGATAGAGAGACACCTGTAGCCCTGCTTCGTTGCTCTGGAAGCTTCCCCCCTGCAGGTGGGGACCAGGGGCTTAACCCTCGGTCCCTGTGCACTGTGGTGTATATGTGTGCTTAACTAGGAGCACCACTGCCTGGCCCCCCAGGAACAACTCTATTTACTCGGCCTGCCTGTTGTACAATGACTATCAGTCACCCGGCTGGATCACCACCTGACGTCTAAGTGCTACATGGCCTCACGTTCTTTTGAACCTGCCGTGTCTCTTTCGAATCAGGCTTAAGAGCCCGTGGAGTGAGGGCTATACAGTGAATGCAATGTGTGGGCCGGGGAGACAGCACGATGGGTCTACAAAAGACTTTCCCGCCCGAGGCCCTGAGGCCCTGAGGCCCTGAGGACAGGTTCAGTCCCAGGCATCACCATCAGCCAGAGCAAAACAGGGCTCTGGGCCAATTAGTAGTAGTAGTAGTAGTAGTAGTAGTAGTAGTAGTAGTAGTAGTAGTAGTAGTAGTAGTAGTGGTAATAGTTCTACAAAAGGACTTTCTTGCCTGAGACCCTGAGGTTCCAGATTCAGTCCCCAGCACCACCATCAGTCAAAGCTGAGCAAGGCTCTAGTCTCTGTCTATCTTGCTCATTAAAAAGAAACAAATAGGGGGGTCGGGCTGTAAGCACACATGGCGCGAAGCGCGAGGTCTGGCATAAGGATCCCAGTTCGAGCTCTGTCTCCCCACCTGCTTCACAAGCAGTGAAGCAGGTCTGCAGGTGTCTATCTTTCTCTCCCCCTCTCTGTCTTCCCCTCCTCTCTCCATTTCTCTCTGTCCTATCCAACAAGGATGTCAACAACAACAACAATAACTACAACAACAACAACAACAAAAAAACAAGGGTAACAAAAAGGCTTAAGAGGCCCCTGGAGTGAGGGCAGGGTGTGGAGCCTTTGACAGCAGCCCCAGGCTCCCCAGGGCAGTAGCCTTCCCACGTCCCTGTCTCTCCCGTGAGGCCCTGTGCCCTGCAAGACCCCTGAGGCAGACAGTCACTCTGTGACCAGAGACGAGGACAGAGGGGCCTTACCGGACCACCTTGGTGCCGTTCCTGAGCACCTGCATGTCCACGGCATAGGTGCCGTCAGCGTGGGCCACCAGGTTGAGCTCCGAGAATTCCACCTGGGGGGGAGGAGGGGGCACGTTGTTTGAGGTTTTGCTTCCTTCTAACCTGTTTATATGATAACTTGATTTCTTTTTTTTTTTTTATTCCCTTTTGTTGCCCTTGTTGTTTTATTGTTGTAGTTATTATTGTTGTTGTTGGAGATAACTTGATTTCTTATGTATTTACTATAGGATAGAACAGAGAGAAATTGAGAGGAGAGAGCGATAGAGAGGGAGAGAGACAGAGAGAGATGTGCAGCCTTGCTTCACCACTTGTGAAGTTTCCGCCCTGCAGGTGGGGGCCAGGGCCTTGCGAATTCAAATATGATACTAGGAGCTATAATACAGGCACCAACCAGGTGTGCCACCACCTGGCCCCTACTTGATTTCTTTTTTTCTTTTCTTGTCTCTCTTCCTCTCTTCCTTCCTTTTCCTTTTCTTTTTTTTTTTTTTTAACCAGGTGGTATGGGGACTGAATCTGGGACTTTGGAGCCTCAGGCAAGTCTCTTTGCAGACCACTGTATTTACCACTGACTGTAAGTCGTTACATCCCCAAAGAACTTTTTAAAATCAATCAGAGAAGCAGGAAGGAGAGGCTGTGCTGAGCACGTCTCTAGAGAGACCCGGCCAAGGAGAGGCCAGGGGCCGGGAGATGGGCCCCGGGGCTCCATGGCTGGCTCTGGGTCACAGAGAAGAGGGCAGCGATGGTGACAAGGCCACAGCTCTGGGCTGGGGGCTCATTACCTGTTCCACTCTGATGTCATAATCGCCAAGGACTTTTTTGCCCCGGAAGCACTTGGCCCTGGGGAGAAAAGAAGAAGAAAAACAATATACACACATTACATTTTTCTTTTAAGGGTTTTTTGTTTGTTTTTGATTTTCTATAATTAATTTATTTACTGAAAGAAAAAGGAGGGAGGGATGGGGGGAGGGAAGGAGAGAGGGAGAGACCTGCAGCATTGCTTCAGTTTGTGAAGCTTTCCTCCTGCGGGTGGGACCTGGGGGCTTGAACCTGGGTCCTCGTGCACTGTCACATGTGCTCTGCTGCACTGGCTGTACCACCGCCCAACCCCACAAATCAGTTTGGTGACAATATCGGAGGTCAGAAATTCATCGTCCCACCTTGGAGACTTTCAAAGATCTACGTGTTTATTATAGGGGAGGGGAGAAGGAGAGAGAGAGAGAGAGAGAGAGTCAGCTTACCATTGGCATAAGGTCGTGCTACCCCAAATAGTCTTTTTAAATTTTTGATTGGTTTTTTTTTTATTAGTGAGTTAATATTGATCTACAAATACATAAGATTGTAGGGGTCTAATTCCACACCGGTCCCACCACCAGAGTTCTGTGTCCCCATCCCCTCCACTGGAGACTACAGTGGTTCTCCCAAGGTCACAGATATGGGTTGACTATTATTTCTAGAACTATCTAGATTTATAAGTATTTCCCATTTTTTCCTATGGCCCTGCCTTTCTAAGTCACACCTAAACCTATTGCTACTTCCAAATGTCCTTCCTTTTTTCCTCTTCTCAAGGTCCTGGTGGAATTGGGGTTCAGAGCCCTCTGGGCATCTTCTCCCAACATTTGTCCCCCTCTGGGAATATGAATCAGAATTCTCTATGGGGTGCAGAAGGTGGGGGTTCCTCTTTGCCCTTAGGCTGGTTCTCCACATGGCCCCAGGTGGTTAGGTCAGACCTGCTCCTGCTGCCCTTAGAATTTCAAATGAGTGAGTCCCACTGGCAGTTTTTTGGAAGTCCTTTCCAGAGGCAAAGAATACATGCATATTTGCTGGCGGGAGGGGGTTGTGAAATTGCACAGTCCCTGCCTTCAAGATCTCATCACAACTGCGGAGACAGGGAGCGGGGTGTCTGCGTCTCAAGAAGAGGAAGCCAAGATTCAGAAGGGGACAACAACCCCAGTGAGTAGGTGAAAGGGTCGGCACTCACATCTGAGGGGGAGTCCAGTACAAACCCCCCCCCCCCGCCCTGACCCCACACTGCACTATCCCCCTCTGCCATGGGCTGAAGTGCCGTGGGCTATACTGCAGAGCTATACTGCAGAGCCGTGCTTCCTCCCTCTCCCTTTCCCTCTCCCTCTCCCTCTCCCTCTCCCTCTCCCTCTCCCTCTCCCTCTCCCTCTCCCTCTCCCTCTCCCTCTCATTTTCCTTCCTGATGTTCTAAGCACCATCTCCACTACAAATACTTCCTTTCACAGTTCCTGTGGACAGCCCAGGATGAGGCTGGGCCATTTCCTGTCCTCTCCAGAGTCCTGGAACAGCCCGTTCTAGGAAGTTGTGATTTGTCCTCTGCGAGTCCCTGGACACCCTCAGATTGTTCCTCTGGGGCACCCAGTCATGGCCAAGGGCCATCACACCCCCCACCTCTGCCCCAGTTCCTCACGGGGCCTCAGAACCTGGTTCCCAGACCTCTCTGGATGCTCACAGCTGCCGAGCCCCTCGGGCAAAGTTCTGGAGTGTAGAGAAGCCCATGACCACTGTCCTGTCTTCCTCAGAAGCTGAGGGTTATGTCTACACACGGCACTGACATGGCAGAGCGGGGCCTCCGAGGTTCTGATCCACAGCTCGCAGAGGAAGGGCTGGAGAAATGACCCGGGACAGAGGTGCATCTCCCTTGCACTAGCAACGCTTTTGAGGCTACGAGTCCACATGGCACAGTGGCTCACACACTGCCAGGTTTCTCTCTCCCTGGCCCGCTCATCCCTCCTGTGGGTCTCCAAGCCTGCTCTGGTGGGGCGGGCCGGGGTGCCACTTCCTGCACCTGTTGAGCCCCCAGCTGGCCAAGATGTTGTTTTCAAAGCCTCTGCCCTGCCCCCAGCCCTGGGTAGCTAATGTCTTTTCCTTAAGGCAATCAGTCAGTCCTGTTGGAAATGTGAGGCCAGTTTCCTGACCCCGAGGCCCCGACCTTGCTTGGCTTCGCCTCGGGTTTTAGTGGAGAGGAGCCAGGAGCTCGGAGAAGGGGCCACAGAGCGGGAGTCTCATCTTCAGGAGAAGGAGCGTCTCCCAGCGCCAGTGTTTGGCCCTAGGGATTTAGTGAGAAAATCTGCAGCTGACCTGCCCCACGAGGGAAAGACAGAGACAGGCTGGGGGTGTGGATCCTCCTGCCAACGCTCATGTCCAGTGGAGAAGCAATTACAGGAGCCAGAACTCCTACCTTCTGCACCCCATTAAGAATTTTAGTCCCTACTCCCAGAGGGGGAGAAATGTTAGGGGAAGATGACCAGAGGGCTCTGAACTCCAGTTCCATCAGGACCTGGAGAGAGAAGGGGACAAAGGGAGGGACATTTGGATGTAGTAATAGAAAGAAAGAAAGAGAAGGCAGGACTATAGAAAAAATGGGCAAATGACTCTTAGAAATACTAGTCAGCCCATATCTGTGACCTTGGGAGAACCACTGCAGTTTCCAGTGGAGCGGATGGGGACACAGAGCTCTGGTGGTGGGGACAGTGTGGTACTAGTTCCCTGTCATTACATACTTTTATAAATCAATATTAAGCCACTAATAATTTTTAAATATTGTTATTTATTTATTATTGGATGGAGATAAGAGAGAAATTGAGAGGGGAATGGGAGATAGGAAGAGAAACAGAGAGACATCTGCAGACCTGCTTCACTTGTGAAGCTTTCCCCCCTGCAAGGTGGAGACCAGGGGCTCAAACCTGGGGCTTTACACACTGCAATGTGTGTGCTTAACCAGGTGTGCCACCGCCTAGCCCCACTAATAAATTTAAAAATCATAAATAAAAATAATTTCCAGCTGACGGGCCAGTGGCTGGAGACCTTCCATGTACCTGGGTGGCAGCAGTGAGCAAGGCGCTAGGCTCCAGAAGGCAGGCTCCCCCACCTCAGCCCCCAGGGTGTGAAGCCCACCTGTCCCCTCCCACTGAGTGACCTGAGGCACACAGCTGACTTTTTTTTAAATTTATATTTATTTATTTTCCCTTTTGTTGTCCTTTTTTTTAATGTTGTTGTAACTGATGTCATCACTGTTGAATAGGACAGAGAGAAATGGGGAGAGGAGGGGAAGACAGAGACGGGGAGAGAAAGACAGACACTTGCAGACCTGCTTCACCCTTAACGCTAGTCCTTGCATTTCGTGCCATGTAGTGGCACGCTTAACACACTTAACCCGCAGTAGTGCGCTTAACCCGCTGCACTACTGCCCAACTCCCATGGCTGACATTTAACAGTATGTCATATGGTGCCACCAACCCACCCATCTGTCTTCAGAAGTCCACAAATGTAAACAACAAAAAATGAAAGTGTTTCCAGCCGTGTTCCTGTCACATCCTCCCTCCTGACTGCAAGTACGTTGTACGCTCCCACTGCGGGGAGATGGGTGTATCTCTCTGCGAAGACAGGTGCTTCAGACGTGCACAGAGACCAGCACTCAACAGGGACACACTCGGCAGACCTTTGGTGCGTGTTTTCTTCCTGCACCCAAAATATGCCTCAGTGATGAGGCTTCCAACTCATACGCAGGGGCCTCTTGGTAGTGGTTGTGTGAAAGGCCCTTTGAAGACAGGGCTTCCAAGATTTAACTGGGTGGCCAGCCAGTACTTACTGGTGATGGTTTAGATTTCCAGATTGGAGTTTGCTTTGCTACTGCAAGTAGTTTGGCAATGACTTAGATTAAGGAATAGTTTCAAAAACAATTAATTTTCCCAGCATGATCTGCAAAGAAAATTAATAAATATCTAAAGCACATTACTCCCATGCAATACACCAAACCCAGGCCAAGTTCTGCTTTGTGTTTCCCCTCTGTTCTTATTTCTCAACTCCTGTCTGTGAATGAGATCAGCCCAAATTCATCCTTCTGTTTTTGACTTCTTTCAATTCACATGGTTCCTTCAAGCTCCATCCAAAATGAGGTGAAGAAGGCGAGTTCATCATTTTAAGTAGCTGAGTGGTATTCTACTGTGTATCTAGACCACAACTTGCTCTGTCACTCATCTGTTGCTGGACACCTGGGCTGCTTCCAGGTTTTGGCTATTACAAATTGCTGCTGTGAAGATAGGTGTACAAACATCTTTTTGGATGGGTGTGTTTGGTTCCTTTGGATATATCCCCAGGAGAGAAGTTGCAGGGTCATAAGGTAGGTCCATTTCTAGACTTCTGAGACCCATGTCTTTTTAAACCATTTGTTCTTCTAATTACAATAGGGCATCTATAATTCATAACAGCTGCAGTGCGTGTTGGAGTCTGCAGAGTTAATATTAGCACTGTCATCCCACACAGAGAACTCAACTCTTCAAAGTAATGGGTTTGATGCTACACCCCACACTAGTAGCCCCATCTCAAGTGCAAGTGCACATTAGAAGAGCGAGTGGTCTATCACAGAATTCCTGGTGCAAGCACATCACAGTGCACAAGGACCCAGGTTCAAGCCCCCAGCCCCCACCTGCAGGGGGAAGATTCACAGTGGTGGGTCAGGGCTGCAGGGGTCTCTTTGTTTCTCTCTTCCTGTCTTGATGGATAGGATAGGGTAGGATAGGGTAGGGTAGGGATAGGGTAGGGTAGGGTAGGGTAGGGTAGGGTAGGGTAGGGTAGGGTAGGGTAGGATAGGATAGGATAGGGTAGGATATGGTAGGGTAGGGTAGGGTAGGGCAGAATAGTATAAACATAATAGAAGGGACCAGTAGTGGTGCACTTGGTGGAGCAAACCTGTTCCCACACACAAAGACCCAGGTTCAAGCCCCCGGTCCCCACCTGCAGGGGGAAAGCTTCACGAGTGGTGAAGCAGGGCTGCAGGTGTCTCTCTGTCTCTCTCCCTCTCTTTCTTTACTTCCTCTTTCAATGTCTCTCTGTCTCTATCCAACAATAAATAAATTAAATTTATACATATGTATATATAATTCCTGGTGCAAGGAATAAACACAGCTATGCTTTTTTACTCAGTCCTCATTTTCTCCATGTTTGAAAGTTCTGGAAAGTCCCTCCCCTGCCCCTCTCCAGCCCCTTGCAGAAGTTGGATGCTGGGAAGGTGCTGGGGAAGGGGGCTGTGCCTGCAGCCTTGTCAAATCAACCCGCAGTCAGCTCCTGGGGCCCAATCACAGAGCGGAGCTGAGGTGGACATCCTTGAAGCAGCGACTAAAAATACTCATGGTGTCTGCTGCCAACTCCCCCCATTGTAGCCTCTGCTTAACAGGCCTACCAGCTGAGGGCCAGTGGGGCCTAATGGTTCACAGGCGATCAACCGGCTCCCCTCAGTGCTGTGACAAGGGAAAGCAGGCGCCCAGATTTAACTCTTCTTACTCAAGGCCGCAAGCCCCTTCCAGGGTCCCTGCCCACCTGCCAGCAGCACGTCTCCAGAGGCTGAAGAGATAACTCTTCCAAGCCCACTCTGAGACCTGGTGCCCCCCCCTCTTCCACACACGGGACAGAAGCCAGGTCTTGTAGTAACATCCAAGGTGGGGCTACCTCAGCTAGTCCAGTTCACACTTTACCACAAGCCAGGATCCAGGTTCGAGTCCCCACATGGCACGGGAGCCCCCGGCACAGAGGAAGCTTCCTGAGCAGTGGAGTGGTGTGGTGGTGTCTCTCCTTTCCTATCTCTCCCTCTCTGCCTCCTCTCCCTCTGTCTTTATGAAATGAAGAGGACAATTAAAACTTCACTATGAATGGGGGCCGGGGTGGCGCGCCTGGTTGAGCGCACATGTTACAGTGCTCAAGGACCCGGGTTTGAGCCCCCGGTCTCCACCTGCAGGGGGAAAGCTTTGTGAGTGGTGAAGCAGGGCTGCAGGTGTCTCTCTCTCTCTCTCCCTCTGTACCTCCCTCTTCCCTCTCAATTCTTGGCTGTCTCTATCAAATAAATGTATTTTAAAAATAAAGATAATAATTTTTTTTTAAAAATTTGGGGTAGGGTTGGGCGGTAGCACAGCGGGTTAAGCACATGTGGCACGAAGCACAAGGACCGGCGTGAGGATCTTGGTTCAAGCCTCCGGCTCCCCACCTGCATGGGGGTTGCTTCACAAGTGGTAAAGCAGGTCTGCAGGTGTCTATCTTTCTCTCCCCATCTTCCCCTCCTCTCTCCATTTCTCTCTGTCCTATCCAACAACAATGACAATAATAACAACAACAATATTAACTACAACATCGATAAAACAACAAGGGCAACAAAAGGAAAAAAATAGCCTCCAGGAGCAGTGGATTCCTGGTGTCACTAAGCCCAACAATAACCCTGGAGGCAAAGAAAAAAATTCTAAGTTTACTATGAATGGTGAAATCACGCTGGTGTAAGGTCCCAGCACCAACCGCCCCCCACCAACCAAAAAAAAAAAAAATCAGTGGAGCTGTTTCAGCTTCTTGGGGGTGTGTAGGGTGGGGGGCTCTGGTTAAAAATCTACCGTCTGAGCCTAAGTTTCCTCCTGTACAAAACAGGACTGGTAATAATCTGAAAGGCAGCGGGGAACATTCAGCACTAGGCATCATGTGTCTTTCCTGACTCACTAGCAGCTCAGTTCTGGGTTGGGATGACAATACCAGCACGTGTTAGTGACACAGGGGAGGCTGGCCTCCATGGAAGATGCTGGTGAGGCCCCAGATTTCTGTGTAAACACAAAAGTTTCAGTAAAACATGGGCAATGTGCCTTCAAGGTGTCACTCTCTGCAGGGTGTACCAGGGTGGCCGCCCTGGCTGCCTCCTCCTCTGACCCATCCCCACCACCGCCTGGGACCACCCTCTGTGCTCAGCTGTCTAAGCCTCTCACTGGGACTCCCCCTCACACTACAACCCCTGTGGCCTGCAAGTGCTGACGCTTCAGAGCAAAGTCTTCCCCGGATTGTCCAGAACACTGTGTGTATGTCTTGTCAGATTGTCTGTCTGTCCCGAGCAGGCTGGTGCAGACGGAATGGCAGTAGTTAGAGCTCACAGTAGGGCCACGAGTGGGGCCTGCCTGTGCATGGGAGGTGGGGACTGCGTCTCAGGGACGCCCCCGGCTGCGGGAGGTGAGGACTGCGTCTCAGGGACGCCCCCGGCTGGGCTGCGTGGTCGAGTGCCTGCAAAACCCTTCACCTCTTCACACGCACACTCCACATGTTGGGGGGTTTCTCCCTGACTTCCCCCACAGAGACACTGCCTGGTGACCCAGGTCTGCACAGGACGGAGACCTCACTGGAGGATGCAGGCCACAGCTGTGGGTCTTAAGGCTGTCAGACACTGGGGGTACCAGCTGTCAGACATTGGGGGTACCAGCTGTCAAAAAACTGAAGATACCAGAGGTCAGACATTGAGGGTACCAGCTGTCAGACATTGGGGGTGCCAGCACCCAGAGGCGCCAACTTGAGTGTCATACTCAGCGGGACACCTGGGCTCCTGTCACCTTCCACTCAGACCCTGCCCTTTGGACAGAGCGCCTCGGGGCTCCAAGAAGTAGGAAAATACAGGAGCAGGAGAAGGGAACCCAAGCTTCCTATACCCCAGTGTGGCTCGAAGCTGTGCACCTGAGAGCGAGTGTGAGTGTCTGTCGTCACCCACTGGCAGGATGAGGAACTGCAGCCCTGTTTCCCCAGCTCACAGCTTAAGCCTGCTTGAAATAGCCAGGAGAGAAAAAGAGAAGAAGGGGGGGGGGAAGAGAAAGGGAGGGAAAGGGAGGGAAGGGGAGGATAAGGGAGAGGAGGGAAGTAGAGGGGAAAGAGGGAGGGAGAAAGGGAAAGAGAGGAGAGGGAGGGAGGGAGGGGAAGGTAGAGGGAGGGAGGGGACACATGCTACAATGCGCAAAGACCCCGGTTTAAGCCCCTGAAGGGATGCAGGGGTGTGAAGGCAGAGAGGGAAGGGATGCATGGGGTGTGAAGGGGGAGATGGGCAGGGATATGGTAGGACAGCTCCTGTCCCACATCCCCGAGGACCCCCGTGGTTTCCACCCTTCGGGCGGGATCAGCATCCCAGGCTGGGGAGGAAGCTAAGCTCAGAAGATGAAGGATTTGCTTGAATGCAGAGGCTAGTGGGCCACAGCTCATGAAACTGCATTTCGGGGCTGGGGAGACAGCACAGCAGTTCTGCAGAGACTCTCCTGCCTGGGGCTCTGAGGTCCTGGGTTCAATCTGGGTTCAAAGAGCTCTGGGCTCCTTCTGTATTTTTCTTTCACTAAATAAATAAACGAAGGCTGGGGAGACAGCACAATGGTTCGGCAAAGAGTTTCTTTCATTTGTTTTACTTTTTTGCCTCCTGGGTTATGGCTAGGGCTTGGTGTCAGCACTATGAATCCACTGCTTCTGGAGGCCATGTTTTCTGCTTTATTGGACAGGACAGAAAAATGCTGAGAGAGGAGGAGGAGATGGAGAAGGGAGAGAGTTAGAGAGACTGACCTGCAGACCAGCTTCACCACTCATGAAGCAACACTCCTGCAGGTGGGGAGCTGGGGCTGGGGGAGCTCAAACCAGGATCCTTGCATGGGGTTCTTGCACTCCATACTATGTGTGCTTAGCCCAGTGAGCCACTGCCTGGCCTCCTGCAAAGAACCTTTCATGACTGAGGCACCAAAGGTCCTGGGTTTAACCCCCAGAACCACCATAAGCCAGAGCTAAGCAGTGCTCAAGTAAAAACTAAATAAAAATAAAATTGCATTTCAGTATTCTTCATGATCAAGTGTAGAGATCACACACTCCTTTATCTGGGGGCTGTGCTCTCCTAGTTTCTGTCTACCTGGTGCCAGTCCTCAGAGGGCACAGAGCAGCTGCCCAACTGACATGACCGTAGCTAGACACGTTGGCTTCAGTATTAGAATGGGAGCTACGCCGGCTCTGACATAGGCTCCTGGGGCTGGAGATCTTTATCAAGCCCTGCTTAGCCCTTCTCCAGACTTGCAGGAGGTGTGGATGAGGCTCTCTCTTAAAAAAAAAAAGAGACCGGGTGGTGGCACACCTGGTTGAGCACACATTACAATGCTCAAGGATCTGGGTTCAAGCCCTCAGTCCCCACCTGCAGGGGAAAAGCTTCCCAGGGATGCAGGTGTCTCTCTGTCTCTCTCTCTCTCCCACTTTATCTCCCCTTCCCTCTCGATTTCTCTCTATCTAATAGATAAATGAAGATAATAAGAAAAAAAACACATTTAAATAAAAAGGCAAACAACAGCAACTCAAGTCTCAGAAAGTGACTCACTTGTGAGCCAATAGCCCAGCTGTGATTTCCAATGGGAATAAAAAAAATCCCTTTTCCTGATTCCTACGCAGATATCCGAAGACGTCTATTTTGAGGAGTAATTAAATGATGCAGTGCCACAAGATAACACGATTAGCCAACACAGAGGGAGCACCTGTGGTGGGGGGAGTAGCCACGTCTGTCTGAGGTCAGCACACAGCTGAGCAAACAAAAGACTGGGGGGAGGGGGCAAGGTCCCTCTCCATCGCCATCTTATGAGATTAAGTCCGGCTGGTTCGATATCGATATCAGAGCTGAGTGGGTCAGCTATAAAGTTAGCGTTGGAGAAAAGTCAAGTAAACCCAATTTCCAAGAGCCATGGATGTGCTCTGTGACAGAACCACGGGGCTCCCGGCGCTGACCGATCTCCAGTGTGACATCATACGTCACACCCACTCGAACCCTGGCCACCCGCTCTCAGCATTCAAGACACCAGAGAACCCCCCCTCTGTGGCCTGGCCCTGCCCTGTCAGACTGGTCTGTCACTCTCCCCCCTCCTGCAAGGTGGCTGCAGGGTGTCTGTGTGAGTTAGAGAAAGGCACCGTCCCTCTGGGTGGACACAGCCCTGGGCTTGCAGAGTGGGGGGGGGGAGCTGTGTCACCGCTAGCCTCGTGCCCCTGTGCGGTGAAGCCTACACGCACGCACGCGCGCGCACACACACACATACGCACACGCATACACACACACACAGTGCACACAGCACTATGTAAAAGAACCTGTGCAAAGGCCCTGGGTTCAAGCCCCACCTGCAGAGGAAACACTTCACGAGTAGTGAGGCAGCTGTGCAGGTGTCTGTGTTTCTCTGTATCTACCTTTCCTTCTCAACTTCTCTACCCTGTCAAATAAAAATGATGGAAAAAAAAGAAAAGAAAAGAGTTGCCAGGAATGGTGGATTTGTAGTGCAGGCGTCAAGCCCCAAGGACTAGAAGCAAAACAACAAAAAAAAAAAAAAAAAAAAAAAACGTAGTCTGAACCCACCTATTTGTCACTGACCACTCTCACCTGTGTCTCTCTCTTCCTGTGTGTCACCTCCTTACTGTTCCCCAGACACTGAGTGCACCTCCGCCTCTAACAACACACTTGGGGACAGCTTGTTTAGTGTCATCTCATCGTGACAGAGCAAGGCAGAGTGACATTCCCCAGGGTGTGTGTGTGTGTGTGGAGGGGAACCTCACGCAATCCACCAAGGCCCAGATACAACAAAAAAATAAAAAAGTGAGGGGAGGATTCCCCCTCTCTGCCTGCCTTTGAACTAAGATGTCACTTCCTCTCCAGCCTCTGGACTCAGAGCAGAACTTTGGCCTCGGTTCTCTTGGTTCTCAGGCTGGAACTACACCTCCTGGGTGGGTGTCTGAAGTCAAGGTGTCAGCCAAGGCGAGGAGCAGCTTTGCTGGCGTTCAAGCCCCCGGTCCCCATCTGCAGGGGCAAAGTTTCACGAGTGGTGAAGCAGGGCTGCAGGTGTCTCTCTATCTCTCTCCCTATCTCCCCTCTACACTCTCGGTTTATCTGTCTCCCTCTCTCTATCTCTCCCTCTTCCATCTCTTCTGGCAATCTCTATCCAATAATAAAGAAAAGATAATTTAAAAGAGAGGGAAGCACAGCACAGGGAGGTTTTTCGTTACCCTCTGGCAATGCATTGAGATTACTTGCCGCCGGGCACAGCCAGAGCAGGACTCAGAGGCAAAGGCTAGAAGGCAGAAATCAGCAGGGCTGCCCTGCCCGCACCCCACCTCTGTTCCGCTTCTTGTTCCAAGTCAAACTGCCCCTGCTGGAACGGGAAGGCGACTTCTACCCGGGGGCTCGGCTGATACCTCCCTGGCCCTGGGGCCACACTTGGGATTTCCACACAACCCAGGTGGCACATTCCTTTCTCAGGCTTTCCAGCTAGCACCCACTCGGGAGATAGCATTCACCAGAATAGGCACCGCCAGGCAGCCGGGTGCTGG
Organism: Erinaceus europaeus; assembly: GCF_950295315.1. NCBI lineage: Eukaryota > Metazoa > Chordata > Mammalia > Eulipotyphla > Erinaceidae > Erinaceus > Erinaceus europaeus. The sequence goes on from NC_080182.1 coordinate 28,495,108, forward strand.
CAGGCTGGGAGAGCTGGCACTGTCCTAGAGGAGACAGAGAGGGAGAGAGGGGGAAGGGAGAGGGGGGAGGGGGAGGGAGAGAGAGGGGAAGGGAGAGGGAAGGAGGGAGAGGGTGAGGGAGAGGGGGAGAGGGAGGGAGAGGGAAGAGAGAAGGAGGGAGGGGAAAGGGAGAGGGAGGGAGGGGGAGGGAGAGGGAGGGAGACCACAGGCTCCCAGATGCACCGGGGTTCAGCAACAGGGACCCACAAACATCCTGAGAGGAGAGGAGAAATAGGCCTTAGGAGGCAGAGAAGACAGAGGCTTATGGGGAAAGAGGCCTGGGGTCACAGGGTGGGGCACATCCATCTCACCCCACTTCACCCCAACGCACTTGGGACAGAGCTCAGGTATTAGCATAAAGTGGCTCATCTCCCCCACTCCCCCACCCACCTCACTCTCTCTTTTTTTTTTTTTTTGCCTCCAGGGTCGTTACTGGGGCTCAGTGCTGGCACTACAAATCCACTGTTCCTGTATCCATTTTATTGGCTAGGACAGAGAGAAATTGAGCAAGGAGGGGAGATAGAGAGGAGGGAGAGAAAGACAGACACCTATAGACCTGCTTCACCATTTATAAAGCTTCCCCCCTGCATGTGGGGAGCCGGGGGCTCGAACCCAGATCCTTGTGCAGGTCCTTGTGTTCTATGCGTACTGACCCCGGTGCACCACCACCCAGCCCCCCCAAAGACAAACATTCTTAAAGTCTCACAATTTACTAATACTTTTTATAAAATGTTCACCTATATGCGTATCGTTCTAGTTTTTAGATAAAATGAAATTCGTAACAACAAAACCTTCACTGCTATTATTTGACTCTTTCACTGTTTATTAAGGTGTCAGGGGATGAACCCCAGACCCCAGACCTCATGTCTGTGTGATGTGCCTACTGACTCAGTTTCCATTCTACACTTTAGAGGGAGCTGGAGGGCTGGGGGAGGGAGAGCCACTGTAGCACAGCCCCTCACCCACGAGGGCTGCACATCTGTCCACGGGGCTCCGCTGTGGTGCTGGGACAGAACACGTAGAAGGCCTGAGCTCTGCCCTTTCAGCCACCTCCCCTCCCTGTTAATATTTCTAAATGGGGCTCCCTGGAGAGTCTGGTGGGGTTTTTTTTATTATTTTATTTATTTATTTATTTATTTTCCCTTTTGTTGCCCTTGTTATTTAACATTGTTGTGGTTACTGATGTCATTGTTCTTGGATAGGACAGACAGAAATGGAGAGAGGAGGGGAAGACAGAGAGGGGAAGAGAAAAACAGACATCTGCAGACCTGCTTCACCTCTTGTGAAGCGATTCCCTTTCAGGTGGGGAGCCAGGGGCTCGAACTGGGATCCTTACGCCGGTCCTTGCACTCTGCACCACATGCACTTAACCCATTGCGCTACCGCCCGACTCCCTGAAAGTCTGGATTTTATGACTAAAGTATATATAGCTTTAAAAGTCAGACTTGTCACCTGGAAAGTGGCATCATGGTAGAGCTTTGGATTTCTTTCTCTCTTTCTTATTAATCTTTACTTACTTATGCTGGATATAAACAGAGAAATTGAGAGGGGAGATTGAGAGGAAGAGACACAGAGACACCTGCAGTTCTGCTCTGCCACTCGTGAAGCTTTCCCCCTGCAGGTGGGGACCAGGGGCTTGAACCTGGGACCTTACACTCAACCAGGTGTGTGCTCAAACCGGTGCACCACCACCTGGCCCCTCATTTGCTTCATTTGTAAAAGAGATGTAGCTGCATGAACTTTTTTAAAAATATTTATTTATTTTCCCTTTTGTTGCCCTTGTTTTATTTTTATAGTTATTATTGTTGTTCTTGATGTCGTTGTTGTACAGGACATAGAGAACTGGAGAGAGGAGGGGAAGACAGAGAGAGGAAAAGAAAGACACCTGCAGACCTGCTTCACAACCTGTGAAGCGACTTCCCTGCAGGTGAGGAGCCAGGGGGCTCGAACCGGGATCCTTATGCCAGTCCTTCTGCTTTGTGCCATGTACACTTAACCCACTGCGCTACCACCAGACTCCCATAGCTGCATGAATTTAAGACTCTGACAGTCAGTGGGATTTTAATATTTGTAGGAAAAGGGGCCTGTAAATTGCTGTGACCTAAAGCAAAGTGTTGCATCTTGAGAGTCCTTCCCAGGGCCTGTTGACTAGGCATCTCTCATGGGCCCCAGGTCCGAGGAGGGAGAAGGCAGGATGGAGCCGACCCTTGAGGAGAGCTCTCTGAAGACCGGAAGCACCAAGAATTGAGAGATTGCAGAGACCCTGGCAGTACTCTCACGGGACATTTCACCCAAATGCTGTTTAGTTATTGGGTTCCACTTCTTTTTTTTTTTTTTAAGTATTTTATTTTAATTCTTTTTTTTCTCTTAGTTATTTTAAACATGTTAATTCATAGTCTTTTGTTTGTTTGTTTTACATCTTTTATCATCTTCAGTTCTTTTACTATCCAGTGTGTCTTTTCCACAGCCTAGGAGGTGGAACAGTGGATATAGCATTGGACCCTCAAGCCTGAGGTCCTGAGTTCAATCCCTGGCATCATATATACCAGAGTGATGCTGTTTCCCCTCTCTCTCTCTCTCTCTCTCTCTCTCTCTCTCTCTCCCTCTCCCTCTCCCTCTCCCTCTCCCTCCCTCCGATTCTCTCTCTCCTCCTCTGTTTCTCTCTCATAAGTAGATAAATCTTTTTAATGTAAAGAGAATGTTCTCCTCAGCAGTTATCACTAGCTAGATATTTCAACACTTTTCATGCTGATTAGCCAAAGGACAAAGTATGATTCTGAATCCTCAGAAAGTCATTCTACGCAGGCAGACAAGGCAATCGTGCCCCTGTACTCATAAGGACTGGTCTTACGTACCTGTCCTTTATGATGGCTACAGTCTTTTCTATGACCACAGCCCTGGGAAGGCAGCAGAGTTTGAGCCCCAAGGTGACCAAACCAGCAACCCAAAGCACCTTGCATATCCCCCTTACAGACCTACCACTCTGTCTGACTGTCACCCCATGGAAAGTGCCACTTTTTTTTTTGGCAAGCACAGTTGTATATTTTAAACAAAGCTATAACTTTCTATTCAAAGCTGCTGGGGACTTTGTGGTAGAGGCCTTGCAGTTGGTTGATATCCATTCACTGCCAGGAAAGGCATGAGGGCTGTTCTCTTTTCCCAAGCTTCAGGGGACAAGCTATGCAGACACACCACTGGTCACTGGTGCCCCCACTGTGACGGTTAGGGTCTATGTATGTACCAGGGCCACAGGGCCTGGGGATGGGCTGAGCTACAGGGAACTGACTTTTGGGCTGAGAAACAGCCCACCTGGTAGAGCTCAGGTACTACCATGCATGGGGCCCTGGGTTCCAGCCACAGCCCCACACACGAGGCACCCTGGGTGCCACCAGGAGGTAGTGGATGGTGCTGTGATGTCTGTGCTTCCTGTCTGTCTGTCTGCTTCTCTCTTCCTCTCCTCTTTCCCTCTCATTTTCAAGAAAAGAAAAACCAGAAAATTCAGCTAGAAAATAATTCACCAGTACTTGTGCATATGGTGGGTGCTGAGTTTATTCCAGAGAGAGAGAGAGATAGAAAGACAGAGAAGGAGAGAGAATGAGAGAGAGAGAGAGAGAGAAGGAAGGAGAGAAAGAGAGAAATAACAACAGAAAGAAAGAGAGAGAGAGGGAAGGAGAGGTGGGGAAGAGAGAGGCAGGCTAACAACAGGCTGACTTAGAGCAGATGACCGCTGGCGAGGAACATGAACTTTGTCCAGTCAGTGGAAGGCCTTCTGAGGAGAAGGTGAGTTTTCCTTCCTAGAGGTGCAGGAGTTCTGCCTTAAGACCAGCACAGACACCTTGCCTGAGCTCCCAGCCTGCAGGCCAGTCTGGTACATCCTGGAGTCGAACCCACAGCTTTGATTTCTGCTGAGCCCCCAGCTGTTGTCCTCACCCTACAGCCAATGGGCCTGCCAGTTCCCCCCAGACCCTGAGAGTCAAGTCCCTACAGCCAGCCTGTCCCACTGCCTGCTGGTTCCCAGTCCGTAGGGAGGCCTGGAGAGGCCTGTAAGTAAGGCCCAGTGAGGGACAGACAGATGAGAAAAGCAGGGACAGAGAGGCAGGAGGGAAAGCCAGGCGGTGCGGCACCTGGCTGAACACACACATTACAGTGCAAAGGACCCAGGTTCAAGCCTCTGGTCCCCATCTATAGGGGGAAGCTTAGCCAGTTAGTGGAGCAGTGCCGCCAGTATCTATCTGTCTGTCTGTCTGTCTGTCCTCTATTTCCCTTAAGTTCTCTGTCTCTATGTAATAAAATAGAAAATATAAAAAAGTTTATTTTTAAGAATAATCCCATCAGAGGGATTCTGGAGAGTTGAACAGTACAGCCAAGACCTGGCAGTGAGAAAAGTCATGGTGTCTGCTCTTGGGTTTTATCCTGAGGACATTCAGACAGACACACGTACCTGTGTTCACAGCTGCATTATTCACAACAGGCAGAGAGTGGACGCAGCCTACATGCCCATCCACAGTTGACTGGGTATGGATGAATGTCATGGGATCTAGACTCCATGGAATACTACTCTGCAGTCAAAAAAGATGAGAATGTGTCCTTTGGGACAAAATGGATGGAACTGGAGGTGATGATGCTTAGTGAGATAAGAGATGAGAGACAGCTACCAGTTAGTTTCACTCAAATGTGGAATCTAGAGAACTGAGTCACATGAACTTGAGAAAATAAAATAAACAGAAGCCAGTACACTGCTTCTGAGCCTTGTGAGAACTTGGGTGGTTCTTTGAGAGGTGGGAGGGAGGGGACACAGAACTCGGGTGCTGGCTGCAGGGTGGGGCTAGCTATCAACTCCATCTGACAATCTTGCAAACCACTGTGATCACCAATAAAAAATTTGTTTAAAGAAAGAGATTTGCAGAATCTTATGTGAGCTGGGCAGTGGTGTGTCTATCTTGCACCAGGTGCCAAGGACCCGGGGGTTGGGGGAACACTTCATGAACGGTGGATCAGGGCTGCAAGTATCTATCTCTATCTATTTATCTTTATCTCTCCCTCCCCTCTCAATTTTTCTCTGTCCAATCAAATTAAAAAAAAAAATGGAAAGAAAAAGGAAAAATGGCCACCAAGAGCTATGGATTTGTGTGTCAGCACCGAGTAGCAGTGATAACTTTAGTGGCAATAAAAAAGCAAACAAAAAGAAAATCGTTAGACATCAAACAGGGCCAGGGACCAGGGGTACAGGACTACAATGTGGCAAGAGAGGACAGTCAAGAGGAGAGACGTTGAGAAAGGCCCGGCCTGGAAACACAGACGCTTTTCACTGACTGACAGCAGAGGAAACAAGGGTAGCCTGCAGGGCCCGGGAGATAGACACAGGTGGCCTGGCCAGGGGAGCTCTGAGTGGGGGTGTCGACCAGGTTATGGGGGCCAGACTCCCTCGGGGTGAGGCTAGTGGGCTGTGCAAAGCGGGAGCTAGTGTGGAAAGTGGGTGGCACAGCCCCACCAGCTTGGACAGCCCTGAGAGCCACACCTGGCCAGGCAGTGCGCTGCCTCCGGAAGGCCAGCCAGGCTCGCCCAGGGACACGAAACATCTGTGCCGTCCTGGCCTGCCCGGATCCACTCTCTCCCACCCTTGTTGGCACCACACAGGCTAACAATACAACAAGGCCCAGGCAAGCCCCGGCCTGGGCACTAGAGGAAAACAATAACAAGGGCAGTTGGTTTATGGGGGGCTGGGGGGGCTGTCATGTCCCATCCAGGGGAGCCAGACGAAGACCTATTATTTTTCTGTTTTGTTTTGTTTTGTTTTGTTTTGTCTTTGTGCTTCCAGGGTTATCACTGGCAGCCATTTCTTTCCTTTTTTTTTAATTTGATTTTTTTATTGATCTATTTTTATGGTATTTACAACTATTGCATATTGACACATTTTAGAAAAATCAATTTCTATTGACTTAATAAGAATGACAAGACCACAGTCTAAGAGGGGTACAATACCACACAATTCCCACCACCGGAGTTCCATGTCCCATCCCCTCCCCTGACAGCTTTCCTATTCTTTATCCCTCTGGGAGTATGGATCATTACAGGTAGGGTCATTACGGGGTGCAGAAGGTGGGAGGTCTGGCTTCTGTAATTGCTTCTCTGCTGGGCATGGGTGTTGGCAGGTGGATTCATACCCCCAGCCTGTTTCTGTCTTTCCCTAGAGGGGCAGAGCTCTGGAGAGGTGAGGTTCCAGGACCCATTGGTAAGGTCATCTGCCGAGAAATTGAGAGGGGAGGGGGAGATAAGAGAGGGGAAAAGATGGAGAGATGCATCTCCGCTTGTGAAGCTTCTCCCCACCCCCACCACCTGCAGGCCGGGAGCCTTGCTGAGGGTCGTGTGCTTCCTGCTATGCGCACTTATGGGCCCACTGTTCCTGACTTCTCCCCGTGGGCAATGAGATTGCGAGCACCCAGCTGGGCAGGGAGCTGGGTGCTGGCCTAGAAACCGAGACTCGCACCCTGGTTGTGGGGCTCAGTCTGTTTTACTTAGGGGCTCTTTCCCCATCTGCACTGGGAGGAGGAGAACAGGATGGGTGGTCTTCAAACCATGTCCAATGGAGCTCCAAGTGCCACTGGAGACTCCCCCCTCCAATCCCTGTTAAGCCAAAGCAACTCTTGTTTTTACTGGTTTTATACACTAGGTTCAACCAAAACTCTTAGGAAAAACAAATCAATTATTATCACTGGGGCTCGGAGCCAGCACTATGAATCCACTGCTCCTGGAGACCATTTTTTCCATTTTATTGGATGGGACAGAGAGAAACTGAGAGAGATGGGGAAGATAGAGAGGGAGAGGGAGAGGGAGAGGGAGAGGGAGAGGGAGAGGGAGAGGGAGAGGGAGAGGGAGAGGGAGGGAGAGGGAGAGAGAGGGAGGGAGGGAGGGAGGGAGGGAGATAGAGAGACCTGCAGACCTGCTTCATCACTTGTAAAGCTTCCCCCCTGCTGGTGGGGAGCTGGGAGCTCGAACCCAAATCCTTGCACAGGTCCTTGTGCTTAGTTCTGTGTGTGCTTGGCTGGGTGCACCCCACCCAGCCCCCCAATTCAGTTACTTTGGAAAGATGTGGCAGTCCTGGGCCTGGGTCTCTAAGATCACTGCTTGTTTTGGCAGTCTCTGGCCTCATGGTTCCAGAAGGGAATGCTTTGGGAGGGGCCAGGGAGGTGGCTCAGAGGAGGGCACGGGGCAGGTCTGACCCCCACACCAGAGAGGCTGGAGGATCCCCTCTATCCTCACTCACTACAGCAACTGATTGAATGAGAGAACAAACAGGCAAACAAGTGCTATTACTAGGCTGAGTGCACAAGTTACAATGCACAAGGACATGGGTTCAAGCCCCTGGTCTCCACCTGCAGGGGGAGATACTTCATGAGTGGTGAAGCAGGGCTGCAGGTGTCTCTCTGTCTCTTTCCCACTTAGTTGCCCCCTCCCATCTCAATTTCTCTCTGTCTCTATCAGATAAATAAATAATGTTTTAAATGTTATTACTGTTGCTACTGCTACTATTACGTGAGGTCAACTGCTAGAACGGGCCAAAGGGAAACGGAGAGCAAAAGTACAGACAGGAAGTGAGCCCTGGAGACGTGGCAGGACTCAGGGTAGGCAGATACAGGGCAAGGCTTTGCTAACATAGCTAACGCCTGACAACTTGGAAAACGGCACAACAAGGCTGCCGGAAAGAGCTATGGAGTGGTCCAGGAGGTGGTGGATTATAAACCACAAGGTCCTGAGTTCAATCCCCAGCAGCATGTGTACCAGAGTGATTTCTGGTTCTTCCTCCCTCTCTCTCTCTCTCTCTCTCTCTCTCTCTCCCTCTCTTCCTATCTTTCTCATGAATAAATAAATAAATTTAAAGAAAGAAAGAGCTCTGGAATACAACTAAAGTCACAGCTATTTTTCTCTCTGCAAATAAACACAACCACAAATAACGAGGGTTGACCATGGGTGGGGCAGGGGGGGGGGGCATGGCATAGCTCTGTGAATAAAAGTGATGGCTGAGGGTGGGAGAGATAGTATCATGGTTCTGCAAACAGACTCTCATGCTTGAGGCTTCAAGGTCCCAGGTTCAATCCTCCACATCACCATTAGCCAGAGCTGAGCAGAGCTCTGGAAAAAGAAGAAGAAGGAGGAGGAGGGAGAGGAGGAGGAGAAGGGGAAGAAGGAGAAGGAGAAGGAGGAGAAGAAGGAGAAGGAAGAAGGAGAAGGAGAAAGAGAAGGAGAAGGAGAAGGAGAAGGAGAAGGAGAAGGAGAAGAAGAAGAAGAAGAAGAAGAAGAAGAAGAAGAAGAAGAAGAAGAAGAAGAAGAAGAAAAGAAATGATAGAGAGGAGGAAGGCAAGAAGGGGATGGGGAAGACCCAGCAGGAAGGCCAGGAGACCCTAACCCAATTTCTAATTCCCTGCAGCCCCCACCTCTGGGGAAGGAGCCACTATCTTCCAGGTGGGCACAGAGCATGTGCAGACACACGGGAGAAGATCTCCAAGCTGATGGTTCCAACTGCCATCTCCAGGCAGAACTTCAGCAGGTTACGTAACCCACACTTGGACTGCCCACTCAGCTCGCCCAGAGAGCTGTTGGTACCAGCTCCTGAAGCCCCGGGGAGGGCGGGCTGGGACGGAGCTCACTCTCTGTCTCCTAGGACCTAGAAACAAGCCAGCCATGAGCTGGTGAGCCGGCACCGAGGGCACAAACCCCACAGCCGTCTGTCTGAAGCCAATTTTGGCTTCTCCTTGTGGATGTTAATAGCAGGCGTAGGGTGGAATGTTCCCGTCCCTAGGATGGCACTTGGCGAAGATACAGTTGGTCTGCACAGCACATCTAAAGCCCCCAGAAAAATAAAGTCATGTGGAGAATGACTCAGCCATCGTGGCTGGGAGAAACGGCTTTGCCTTCTGCCCACAGATAAAGATGGGGTCTGATGTTCTTGTCTTCGGAAACCTTTGTGAGCTAGGAGAAGTCAGAGTGATGGTATAATATGGCTAATGGGGCCAGGCGATGTAGCACCTGTTTAAGCGCACACATTACAGTGCACAAGGACTTGGGTTCAAATCCCTACCGGCAGGGGAAGGTTTCACAAGTGGTAAAGCAGGGCTACATTTTGTCCGTGTGTCTCCTCTATCTGTCCCTCCCCTTTCAATTTCTCTCTGTCTCTATCTAGTAAGTAAATAAAGATATTTTTAAAAATAAAATAGAAAAGATTTAAAATAAATTTTTTAAAAACTGACAAAAATACATCCTAAGTGAGTGTTTTTCCATATTTATGAAGGTGGGGAGAGGTCATTTTATGTAATTGTCACCCAACACATTTACTCTCTAGACGATGCTTGGGTGACCCTGCAGGGACCTTGCGCGCGTGCACACGCACACACCAAGGTTAAAGCCCCACTAAAACTGCTGGAAGCCAGAGTTCCCAGCAACCTTTGTAATCTGCAAGAGGGAACCCTCTCTCCCTCAAGTCTCAGCAGCTGTTCTGAAAACCTACAACATAGAGGCTGAGAGCTGGTGTCTCACACCTCCTCCCTTCCCTCTTCACAGATCACACAAGGCTTGCTGCAGGGCCCCAGCTCCCAGAAGACTGGAGAAGGGTTCAAGGCTGCTACCTCAGGCCAGTCCTGAGGAGGGGGTACAGCAGCCTCACTGAGGAAGGGGCTCACCAATGGGACCCACTTGCCCGCAGGTCACTCAGCGCTCACAAAACTCAGGTGAGGCCACACCCCACAGCAGAGGGTGAAAAAAGGGTTCCTTTTCTCTCCCTCCACATTCCTCCCTCTCCAGGGTTATCACTGGGGCTCGGTGCCGGCACTGTGAATCCCCTCCATTTCTTAAATTTTACTCTTATTGGATAGGACAGAGAGAAATTAGAGGGGGGGGGAGATAAAGAAGAAGAGAAAGAGAGAGAGACCTGCTGACCTGCTTCACCTCTTGTGAAGATTTCCCCTACATGTGGGGAGCAGGGGCTTGAACCTGGGTCCTTAAGTGGGTCCTAGTGCTTAGTACTATGCGTGCTTAACCAGCTGTGTCACTGCCTGGTCCCTTTCTTTCACATTTCTAGCTACCTTCCCCCTTTCATCTGTAACCCTATTTTCTTCCTCTCTCCTCCTGACAGGCTTCTCTCCCTGCTTCTCTCTTCCACAGTGGCAATGGCAAAGATGGCATCTTTACCAAAATTAAAAAATCCAGAAATCGGATGAGAAAGACTTTCATTCCCTTTTGCTAGGAGTTCAGAGAGGCTCACCATTTTCCCCCCTGTCTGGGGGGATGCAGATTCATTATTGCTAGTGTTTGATGCATCAAGACCATGTCTCCTAGAAAAAAAGCTGGCCTAAGCAGCCCCACAGATCAGCCAATTAGCTCAGGCTGTCTTCTCTGGGGTACTGGTAACTAACAGAGGCAGACTCCGTGACCCATGCATTCAGATTCCAATGCCGTTTGGGTGAAAAGTATGAGGTTCCAAGGAGAGCTACTCCCCTAAAAGGGAATTTTCCACCTCAGTGCAGTTGAGTCATTTCTCCAGAAGATGAAGGCTATCACTGAGGTTCAGTACCTACATGGCTCCACCGTTCCCAGCAGCCATTTTTCTATTTTTCTTTTCTTCCTTTTTTTTTTTGATAGAAGGTAAGAGAGGCCTGCAACATTGCCCCACTACTTGTTAAATGTCTGCCCTCCCATCCTCCCCAAATCAGTGAAGACCAAGGACTCAACCAGGTAAGCCACTTTTTTTTAATTCTCTTTTGTTACCCTTGTTGTTTTATTGATGTCATTGTTGTTAGATAGGACAGAGAAAAATGAAGAGAGATGGGGAAGACAGAGAGGGGGAGAGAAAGACACCTGCAGACCTGCTTCACCGCCTGTGAAGCGATTCCCCTACAGGTGGGGAGCCGGGGGCTTGAACCGGGATCCTTACGCCGGTCCTTGTGCTTTGCGTCACGTGCACTTAACCTGCTGCGCTACCGCCGATTCCTGTAAGCAACTTTTTGACCCCTGTCCTGGCTTTTTCTTCCTTTCTTTCCTCCAGACAGAGTGAGAGACAGAGAGATAGTGAGAGACACAAAAACAGGAGAGACACCTAGCACCCGGTAGGTGCTGGGTGTTCAAGCTCAGGTCCTATGCACCATAATGTCTGTTCTCCACTGAGTCTACCACACCCTGGGCCCTCAATTAATTCCTTTAAGAAATATTTAAATATTGGGGGCCAGGCACTGGTGCACCCAGTTAAGTGCATATCTCACCAAGCCCAAGGACCTTGGTTGGAGCCCCCGCTCCCCACCTGCAGGAGGGAAGCTTCTTGAGTGATGAAGCAGGGCTGCAGGCACCTACCTTTCCCCCCTCTCTATCTCCTCCATCTCTCTCAATTTCTCTCTGTCTCATCTAATAAGAAACGAGAGAGAGAGAGAGAGAGAGAGAGAGAGAGAGAGAAGAAAAATGGCTTCCAGGAGTGGTGGATTGTAGAACTGGCACTGAGTCCCAATAACTGAAGGGAAAAAAACAAAATACTGAAGTATCTGTTTCATGCTACAAGGTTCTGTGCTGGGACAAGGCTTCTTCTGTCTGAGTGAGTAAATCCCCACCTGCCCCGAGCCAACAATCCCTGTCTGTTGTATCCCGCTGACTGTATTTTAGTGATAAAACATGAGGCGGAGTGTTCTGGGGAGAAAAAATTAAGAGATACATAATAACCTCTCACTCACACATAGAACTAACTCCAGGGGCAAATATCACAGCTGCTGAGCCAGAAGCCCTTGGGATTCACATCTCTGAGTGAAACAGAACCTAAGTTCCTCACCTGCCGCTTGTCTTTGGTTTCATCTCTTGTTTAAGAATGACATAGAGGAGAGTTGGGTGGTAGCACAGTGGGTTAAGCGCACGTGGCACAAAGCACAAGAACCAGCGTAAGGATCCGGTTCGAGCCCCCGGCTCCCCACCTGCAGGGGGGTCGCTTCACAGGCAGTGAAGCAGGTCTGCAGGTGTCTATCTTTCTCTCCCCCTCTCTGTCTTCCCCTCCTCTCTCCATTTCTCTCTGTCCTATCCAACAACGAATGACATCAACAATAACAATAATAATCACAACAAGGCTACAACAATAAGGGCAACAAAAGGGGGGAAAATGGCCTCCAGGAGCAATGGATTCATGGTACAGGCACTGAGCCCCAACAATAAGCCTAGAGGCAAAAAAAAAAAAAAAAGAATGACATAGAGGGGACCAGGAAATTAAGCACACATAGTATTATGACAACGTCCTGAGTTCGAGCCCCCACTCCCCACCTGCAAGGGAGACCTCTTCATGAGCATTGAAGCAGGTCTGCAGATGTCTCTCTTTATCCTTCTCTAGCTCCCCCTCCCCTCTCAATTTTCCTCTGTCCTATCAGATAAAATAGAAAAAAAGGAAAAAATAGCCACCAGAAGTGGGGGATTTATAGTGCTGGCACAGTGCTTAAGGACCCAGGTTCAAGCCCCTGGTCCCCCACCTGCAGGGGTGGGAGAAGTGTCACGAGTGGTGAAGCAGGGCTGCAAGTGTCTCTCTGTCTCTTTGCTTCTCCCCTCTCAATTTCTCTGTCTCTATCCAATAAGACAATAAATCCACAAATAAAAAGAGAACTGAGCACTTAGCAACTGTCGGGCATGTCAAATATTTCTTTTTTTTTTTAATATTACAACAGAAATACTGTTAGCGGTTTTCATGTACTACATAATCATTATAAAAACTCCAGACTGAAAGGAGAACATCAACAAACCCTCTCAACGCATGTCCTAGAGGCAAACTCTAGTTGGTTTGTTGAATATAATAAGCTCAGCATAACAATGCAAACACTCGCGCTCTGACTTGTGTAGTGTTCATAACTGTGAGGGTGGCACTGCCCCATTTAGAAATCAGATAACAAGCCCAGGACGTGGAAACTCTGGCCCAAGATGACATCGCTGAAAACCAGACATCAGCTGGCGTCACAGTCCAGAAGCTTTCTACTGCTCAGCTTTTGACAACTGTTCTTCCTCTTCCTCCTTCTCCTCCTCTATTTCTTTTTCTTCTCCTTCTTTCTCTTCTTCCTGCTCCTCTTCCTCTTTCTCCTCTACTTCCTGCTCCTCCTCCTCCTCTTTCTACTTCTTTTTCTCCTTCTTCTTCTCCATCTTCTTCTTCCTCCTCCTCCTGCTCCCCCTCCTCTTTCTACTTTTTCCTCCTTCTTCTACTTCTTCCTCTTCCTCCTCTCCTTCCTTCCGTCTCTCATTCTTGCTTTTATTCTTTTTTTTTAAAAAAATTTATTTATTTATTTATTTATTTATTCCCTTTTGTTGCCCTTGTCTTTTTTTTATTATTATTGTTGTAGGTATTACTGTTGTCGTCATTATTGGATAGGACAGAGAAAAATGGAGAGAGGAGGGGAAGACAGAGAGGGGGAGGAGAGAGAGACACCTGCAGACCTACGTCACCACCTGTGAAGCGACCCCCCTGCAGGTGGGAAGCCGGGTGCTCGAACCGGGATCCTTATGCTGGTCCTTGCGCTTTGCGCCACTGGCACTTAACCCACGGCACTGCAGCCCGACTCCCCACTTTAATTCTCCCATGTGCCAGACTTCCAACTGAGTTTCTACCTTGAGTCCAACCTATTACAATGTTTTATAACACACTCCCTTGGGAGTCGGAGATAGTTCACTGGTTAGAGCATATGCCTCAACCCATGTGAGGCCCAGGTTCAAGCCCAACACAACATAGTAGGTGCCATGGAGCCTGAGGAAGCTCCAATGCTCTGATGTCTGTCTGAATGGAAAAGCCAGCCCAGGAGGGGAAATGAAACTGCACATATGCAAGGCCCCCAGCCCCGCAAAACAAAAGAAAGAATTCCCTTAAAGGTTTATTCTGGGCTGTGGAGACCACATAATTGCTCTGCAAAAAGATTTCAATGCTTGAGGCACCAAGGGTCCCAAGTTCAGCCTCCAGCACCTCCAGAACTGAGTAGTGCTCTGGTAAAAAAAAAAAAAAATATATAATAATAGATAAATATGTAGATACATAACTCAATAAACAAAATTAAGTTTTTTTTTCTGATACCAGCACTTTCTCGCAAAAGAAAACTAGAATGAAAATTTTTCAACATATAAAGAAAAAATATCTGTTTCTGTGAAGTGAGATAAGTCAGAAAGAGAAGGATGATGTGGTGATCTCACTCCTAGACAGAAGTCTAGGACTTCCCCGGGCAGACAGCCTCACCAATGTGTCCTGGAACCCCACTTTCCCAGAGCCCTGCCCCACTAGGGAAAGAGAGAGACAGTCCGGAGGGTCTGGATCCACCTGCCAACACCCATTGTTATGTAACGTAATTGGCTGGAGATGGTGTCAGCCTGATGGAATTTGCAAGTAGCCAGAAGTCCGGTCCTCTTGACCTGAGTGTGTGCAGTGACTGGATGCTGGGGGGAGGAGGTGCCGGGGAGCAACTGGTGGGGGATTCGAGATTCAGGACGGAGAGGTGGTGCAGAGGACGGTTCTTTTCCAGGACTTGGACACACGTGAATTTTAGCCTTGCTAGTTACCTTTCTCATGATCTGGCCGACTCTTACCCCTGACACTGGGACACGGTGACCCCAGCTGAGGCTTCTCAGGACCCTTCAGACAGCTGCTGACTGCAACAATGAACATGGGGGCTGAACTTCTGGTAACTGACTCATCTATTTTCTGGGCCTCGCGCGTTCTCAACCCCAGCTGACAATTGCTCATTTTGCAGCACCTAGATGTTTGCCTTTTACCCCTGTGTCATCCTAATAAAGCCTTGAATTGTTCAAACCCATTCCCAGCACCCCACGGTCAGTTCCTTAGCACCAGTGCAATAGCAAAGGTCCTTTTATTTTAGTAACAACAGCCCATGTCCATCAGAGAAGCAATTATAGAAGGCAGGCCTTCCACCTTCTGCACCCCATAAAAAAATTTGGTCCATACTCCCAGAGGGATAAAGAATAGGGAAGCTTCCAATGGAGGGGATGGGAGACAGAAGTCTGGTGGTGGGAAGTGTATGAACTGTACCCCTCTTATCCCACAATCTTGCCAATTATTATTAAGTCACTAATAATAATTTTAAAAAAAGAAGTTGAAAACTAAGAAAACACTAAGCAGAACTTGGACTGGAGTTGGTGTATAGCTCCAAAGCAAAAGACCCTGAGGTGGGGGTTGAGGGTGTCAGCTCCTAGAACACGAGGACATTGGAGGATCTAGAGGGGGCTGAACCGTTATGTGGAAAACTGCAAAATGTGACACATGTACTAAGTACT
Source organism: Erinaceus europaeus (assembly GCF_950295315.1). Taxonomy (NCBI): domain Eukaryota; kingdom Metazoa; phylum Chordata; class Mammalia; order Eulipotyphla; family Erinaceidae; genus Erinaceus; species Erinaceus europaeus. The sequence goes on from NC_080182.1 coordinate 28,510,420, forward strand.
GTATTTTACTGTTGACTGTAAACCAAGAATCCCCCGAGAAAGGAGAAAGATAGATATCAATGTTTCAAGGGCTGCAGCGGGGGCTTGCAGATCTCAGGGAGCCTTGATGGGCACATTTTCAAGTGAGTCAACCCAACATTGAATTGAATTCTCTCCTCTATTAGAATGTGTGTGTCAGCACTCTCTGCGCACTGCCTTCTCCTGACTTCACATCTGTTTCCTCTCTCTCTCATGCAGATGGTCAGGGGGAGAACTGGCAAAACAGACAAATGACGACAGCAAAACCAGGCAGTCAACCATAGAAGCCAACGCAGGAGCTGAGAGCACATGTTGCAGTGCACAAGGGCCGGGGTTTGAGCTCCCAGTCCTCACCTGCAAGGAGAAAGCTCTCTTTCTCTCTCCCTCTCGATCTCCCCCACAGCTCTCAATATTTCTCCGTCCTGTCCAATAAAATGGAAGAAATGGCTGCCGGGAGCAATGGATTCATAGTGCAGGCACCAAGCCCCAGTGACAGCCCTGAAGTCAAAGAAAAAAAAGAAAAAGGAGGAGGAGGGGAGACAAGGATACATCTCCTGTGGTTGAAATCCTCTTTTTTTTTCATTTTTTTATATTTATTTATTTTCCCTTTTTGTTGCCCTTGTTGTCGTAGTTATTGTTGTAGATGTTGTCGTTGTTAGATAAGACAGAGAGAAATGGAGGGGGGGGGAAGACAGAGAGGGGGAGAGAAAGATAGACACCTGCAGACCTGCTTCACCGCCTGTGAAGTGACTCCCCTGCAGGTGGGGAGCTGGGGGCTCGAACCGGGATCCTTACACCGGTCCTTGAGCTTTGCGTCATATGCAAAAATCCTCATTTATTAATGAGAAAGGAGGAGAGAGAGAGAGAGAGAGAACCAGACATCACTCTGGTACATGTGCTGCCAGAGACTGAACTCGGGACCTTGTGCTTGAGAGTCCAGTGCTTGATCCACTGCACCACCTCCCGGACCATGAGAGCACGTCTATTTGACCAGATAGCATCTAAAGCTTTCTTAATGAAAGCACTCTAATAAGCTCTGAAGAGTTTGTCTCATTTTATCAGATTACAAACAGCCAGTGCGAGCTCCATGGGAATCAGCAGGTGTTCTCGGGTCAGGAGAGGCTGAGGAACCACGGCCCCTGATCTGGAAGGTGCAGGGGGGTGAGGTCGCGGAGGGCCTCCCTAAGCCACCACCTTTCACCACGCAGCTCCTGATCCAGGGGCCTCCTGGGGGTCACATCATATGGCACCGGCCTCTCTGAAGGGCCATCAGTGACCAGACTAAGCAGAGAGTCGCGTGCCCCTGCCTGATTCCACAGACAGCCCCTCTGCTCGTCTGTTTTGTGAGCAAATGTCATTACATTGCAATGAGACAGACGCATCCCTCGCTCCCACCTCCAGCTGAGAAGAGGCCCCACCAGGAAGGAAACACTACCAGGCCCAGAATAGGCTCCAATCCCCACCTGCAGGAGGAAGCATCTATCTGTCTGGGATGCTGCTGCCAGGAAGAAACCCTCCCTGCTTTGGTGTCTAACTTCACGTATATTTTCTTTTCTTTTAACCTTTTGACTAGACAACTGCTCAGCCAGGCTCATAATACTGGTGGTGCCAGGGATTGAAGTAGGTACCTGTAGAGCGGGCCTCAGGCATGAAAGTCTGCTGGGGAAACCACTGCTGTACTTCCCAACTCTCCTTCCTCCTCCTCCACTTCTTCTTCCTCTTCCTCCTTCTTTTTAAAAAATGTTTTCAGTTTTTATTATCTTTATTTATTGGATAGAGTCAGCCAGAAATCAAGAGGAAGGGAGAGACCGAGGTACAAGGCAGAGACACCTGCAGCCCTGTTTCACCACTTGTGAAGCTTCCTCCTGCAGGTGGGGATTGGAGGCTTGAACCTGGGTCCTTATGCACTGCAATGTTAGCCCTCAGTCAGGTGTACCACCACCTGAGCCCTACTTCTCCTTCTCCTCCTCCTCCTCCTCCTCCTCTTCCTCCTCCCCCTCCCTCCTCCTCCTCCTTCCCCTCTTCCTTTCCTCCTCTTCCTCCATCTCCTTCTCTTCCTTATCCTCCTCTCTCTCCTCCTCGTCCCTCCTCCTCCTCCTCCTCCTTCTCCTCTCTCCTCCTCCTCTGTCTTCTTAGATACTACGCAGGGATTGAAGTAAGCACCTGTAGAGGGGGCCTCAGGCATGAAAGTCTGCTGGGAAAACCACGGCTGTACTTCCTAACTCCCCTTTCTTCTCCTCCTCCTCTGCTTCCTCCTCCTCCTCCTTCTCCTTCTTCTACTCCACCTCCTCCTTCAACTTCACCACCACCAACTCTTCCTCCTTCTCCTCTTTCTCCTCCACCTCCTTCTTCTTTAACTTCAGGTAGAGAGAGACAGAGAAGGGTGTTGGAGTGGAGAGATGCCACAGCACCAGAGTTCCCAGGCAGTCACAACACGCTCAGCCAGGTGAGCTCTCCTCAGCCCCTTTTCCCTGTAGTTGAACACCTCTCCTAGAGTGATCATTTATTTATACCAGGAAAAATACAAAGAACATGTTGACATGAATGAGCAACTTATTTATATTTATATATATATATATATATATATTTTTTTTTTTTTTTCCTTCTCAAACAGCAGTTTAAAAATCTAGGGTTAACTCAGCTTACTAGGTTTCTCCACGGGGGCAGTAGGAACATATGTTGTCACTAAACTTCTTTTTTTAATATTGCATTTATTTTATTGTAATGAGAGAGATACAGAAGGGGGGGCACTAGCCAGGGGCCCTGCTCAGCTCTGGCTGATGGTGGTGCTGGGGACTGAACCTGGGACCTCAGAGCCTCAGGAAAGTCTTTGGCAGAACCACTATGCTGTCTCCCCAATCCATCACTAAACTTCTTTTTGGTTTTTTTTCTCTTGTCCAGAAAAAGAAGAAGGAGAAGGAGGAAGAGGAGAAGGAGGACTCTGCCATTTTATTTAAGCAAGACTCAAACTGACTTACCCATGATTTTATAAAAATGCACCATGCATACAGTAACCAGAGAAGTGGTGACTAGTCACTCGTCACTCAGCCATTGAAGTACCTGCTGAAACGCGGTCAGACCCCCCCCCCCCACAGACTTTGCTAAAGGCCATGGAGGTGGATATGAACAAGAATGGGGTTCTAACACATTACTCTCATGATCACAGCAGGACTCACCAAGAGTTCTTTCTAGTGAGCCAGGCATTAAGCTGCCTTCTCCTCAAGAGCCTTTAGCTCTGTCCATAGTAAATAGATTAAGACATAGATAGGGGAGTCGGGCTGTAGCGCAGAGGGTTAAGCGCAGGTGGTGCAAAGCACAAGGACTGGCATAAGGATCCTGGTTCGAACCCCGGCTCCCCACCTGTAGGAAGGTCGCTTCACGGACGGTGAAGCAGGTCTGCAGGTGTCTATCTTTCTCTCCTCCTCTCTGTCTTCCCCTCCTCTCTCCATTTCTCTCTGTCCTATCCAAAAATGACAACAACAATAATAACTACAACAATAAAACAAGGGCAACAAAAGGGAATAAATAAATAAAATAAATATTTAAAAAAAAATTTTTTTTAATTTTAAAAAAAGACATAGATAGTAGTATGACGGACAGAATCCGAAGATGACCTCAGACTACCCATCCTGACCTCAGGGTCGGTGGCTTTGCCCTATGAGAGGAAGACCCCTCAAAGTCGAACAGAATCACAGAGTATCTTCCTCCAGCTCCTTACGGAAAAGGAGATCTGAGGCCGGAGGAAGAGCTGACCTTCCATTCCTGGGTGAGGAAGGAGGTCATGTCTGAAAGAAAGCAGACAGCCCTGGGCAGGGCTAGTGGCTGGTGGCTGAGAGCCAGAAGGAAGCAGGGATGTAAGTGCTGCAGCCACAAGGAACCGAATTCTGCCAACAGGAACAGGACCGGAGCGGATCTTGTAAAAAGAACTCAGCCCAGCCCTTGAGTTTGGATATGTTTTTGCCCTCAGTAGAGTGACCCAGTCACACTGTGTCAGACTTCCTCCCTACACAACCGCAAGCCAGCAAATGGCTCTTCCTCTAATGCCACCACCGACAGAACCAGAAGATTCCTAATGTCTACCAAAGCTGCAGGTTAATGCTGAGATCACAACTGCCCTTTAGGCTACGTGAGCGAAGCGTCCCCACCTGGGGAACAGAGGCCCCTGTGTTCTTCAGAAATCACTGGAGAAAAATCTTTAGGGGACTGAGTGGTGGTGCACTTGGTTAAGCACACATATTACCATGCACAAGGGCCCGGGTTCTAGACCCCACCCCACTCCCCACCTGCATGGGAGTCCACTTCATGGAGCAGTGAAGCAGGGTTACAGGTGTCTCTCTTTCTCTCCCTCTCTATCTTCTCCTCCTCTCTCAATTTCTCTCTGTCCTATCTAACAAAAGATAGGAAAAAATGGCCACTGGGAGTGGTGGATTCAGAGTGCTGGCACCAAGTCCCAGCAATAACCCTGGTGGCAATAAAAATTTAAAAATTCGGGAGTCGGGCAGTAGCACAGTGGGTTAAGCGCATGTGGTGCAAAGCGTGAGGACCAGCATAAGGATCCTGGTTCAAACCCCGACTCCCCACCCGCAGGGGAGTCGCTTCACAAGCGGTGAAGCAGGTCTGCAGGTGTCTATCTTTCTCTCCCCCTCTCTGTCTTCTCCTCCTCTCTCCATTTCTCTCTGTCCTATCCAACAATGATGACATCAATAACAACAAATTAATAACTACAACAATAAAAAAGGGCAACAAAAGGGAATAAATAAATAAATATTTTTTTTAAATTAAAAATTCGGGAGTCAGGCAGTAGCACAGTGGGTTAAGCGCACGTGGCGAGAAGCACAAGGACTGGCATAAGGATCCCGGTTTGAGCCCCCGGCTCCCCACGTGCAGTGGAGTCACTTCACAGGCGGTGAAGCAGGTCTGCAGGTGTCTATCTTTCTTTCCTCCTCTCTGTCTTCCCCTCCTCTCTCCATTTCTCTCTGTCTATCCAACAACGACGACATCAATAACAACAATAAAAATTACAACAATAAAACAAGGGCAACAAAAGGAAATAAATTAATTAATTTTTAAAAGAATAAAATAAATAAATAAAATTTTAAAATTCAAGTAAGTTATTGGAATTACGGAAAACTTCTTGAAGAACTGCATTATGGGAATGTTTTCTTTCTTTACCAACCTCTCAAGTTGCCCTAGAGCGAGGCAATTATCTGACGGGTCAAGTTTGCTCTCTTTCCTGGGCTACACAGGAGAAGTACCCCCCACCCCCGCCCCTGCGCACGCCGCGGACGCGCGCGCGCACACACACACGCACCATTGGTCTGCTCTTTCCCTCCATTTCTCTTCTTTCTTTCTTAGTTTTTGTATTATCTTTATTTACTGGATAGAAACAGCTATAAATCAAGAGAGAAGGGGGTGATAGAGAGGGAGAGAGACAGAGAGACACATGCAACACTGCTTCACCACTCACAAAGATTTCCCCCTGCAGCTGGGGACCAAGGGCGTGAACCCAGGTCTTTGTGCACTGTAACATGACCTATCTAACAAAAAAGGGGGAAAAATGGCCACCGGGCATAGTGGGTTCATAGTGGTGGCACCAAACCCCAGAAATAGCCCTGGTGGCAATAAAAATTAAACAAATAAAATTCAAATGAGTTATTGGAATTCTGGGGGAAAACCATCTTTGCGAAGTGGATTATGGGAATGTTTTCCTTCTTCACCAAGCTCTTGAGTTGCACCTTCTCAACCAGGTGTGCCACGGCCCAGCTCCTCTTCTCTTCTATCATTCAAACATTTTTAGATGCCTTTTTGTCTTTTTCCAGGTGATAAATCTTTTGTTAGATGTCAGGTGCACAAAACAAAAGATGAAAGACAGCAGTGACTCAGAGGAGGGAAGGTCACTGTGGAGTCTAATTGGAAAGGCAATTTGGAAATGATGAGGTTTTTGTTTATGCAAAAAAAAAAAGTCTAAATTTAGGGATCAAGAAGGCTGAAGGAAGGCCTGAGAATTGAGAGCCCTCTGCCAGTCTGCCCCAGCAACTGGGTGGAAGGCCTCTGTTTCTGTGCACTGCAGCTGCAGTGTGAGTCAGCCTCCTCCTGACTTCAACTCCATGAACAGACAAATCAGATTGTTCATCCAATTCAGTTATGTTGTCAGAGACACAGACAGGCAGGTCCCTCTCCACCCACTAAAGGGTAAGCAGATTAAAGAGGGGGCACGTTTCAGGGGAAGCATCAAGGCTTCAGATTGTGATCATCTGCAGTCACTGAGAGCCCCAAGGCTGGGATCAAGGGGAGCTGTGAATGGGGAGTCTTCTCAGACTCATCTTGTCTGCATCACCATCTCTCTTCCTTTGTGCTTTGTTTTGACAAATATTTTACAAGGGCATAAGAAGATGTTCTTTGCTGGGGCTCACGTGGAGTGGCTCCAACCAGGGGGTAAGCCTCCGACCCTCCCTCACTGGCTCTAGAGGCCGCGTGAATTCAGAAAGAGACATTGGGGAACATTCTGGTAAGAACATTCGTTTATTGGGAGAAGAATACAGGTCTTTATACTGAGTTAAACAAAGGACAATTTTCACATATGTCAGAGATTACAGGTTTCTTAAAGGTCAGCTTGCCCCTATGGTAGGGGGCTGGTATGACAAGAATTGATGAGATGCATAAAGGTCAAAACAATTAGTTTCCATGATGCAGGAAAGTTAATTATCCAAAGGTATTTGAGAGAAGCATAGGGGTTAAACCAGTAAGGTGAGGTAAAGAAGAAAAACAAAGCTTAGTGTGAATCACAGATATCAAAGGGCACAAGGAAATAGAATTTGGGGGTCTCACTGCCTGGTGTTGGCAGGGTGTATGATAGAGTGTGTTCTCCTTTATGATCAAAAGGTGAAGTGGATGTGTGAACTTTGAGTGAACCCTAAAGCAGGCAACCATTTGGCCTGCTAGCAGGGGGAACTAAGTGTGAGAGGCTTGTAGGCTTTCTGTGAGCTTGAGAGACTAACAAGGAGAAACTGAGTCCCAGAGACTTTTCCCTCTTGGCTCATCTCTATAAGGAGAGAGGCTAACAAGTGGGGTGTCTTTCCAGACCTCTATCCAAGGATGGGAGAGCTCCCCTAAGCTCTACCAAGCTTTCACATAGTCCCACATCTCTTGGGTTGGAATTGTGGAGGACACAGCCTGTTTGTGTACCTGCTGGGTCATGCCTGTTATTATGAATATAATGCAAATAATAACGCTCAGGGCCAACAATGAAACCAACCTGACTTCAGCCAGAGGCTCTATTTTTTCCAGAAACTCAAAGTATTTCCACTACTGAGGTCCCCAATGGAACAAAGAAGCATTGAGCACATTATTAAGACCAAACGTTCTGGCAGGCAGAACCATCATTAAAACATCCGTCTGCCTCCCCGGGAAAGGTACAAGTCCCAGACGCTGGCCCACAGGAGATAAGAATGGCGCGGGTCCTGGGGTGTGCTTTGAGCATCACAGCACTCGGCCGGGGCTCTAGGGCCACCAGGCACATTCCCAAGCCTGCACCTCTTGCTCCCGCAGCTCTGGTGCTGATGAACGTCACCCTTCCCAGGTCCAAAGTCTCCTTTGATTTGAACCCACATCTGCCTCCCTGCATGAAGTCTGGGGCTTGAATGAAGATGGTTTTCATTCTGTCTGTAGCTCAATTTGGCTTGCATGACAAAGAAATGTGACGGCTCATTTGGCCTGTTGGTCTGCAGTCTCTGGACAATGGCTCCGCGGGATGTGAGAGCTGAAAGGAGTCTCCATGGTCTTACTTTATTTTTGTAACCAGGACACAAAGACCTGGAGTGGACACGTGTGGCTGAGTCCACACTGTCTTGGACCCTTTCCAGGTCAAAGGGACCCTGAGGGAAAGGCAGGGTCAGCAGGATGAACAACGGACTCTGGAAAAATGTCACACAAGGTGAAGGCGGAAATGAGAGTGAGACCACAGGCAGAGGTTGAAAAACAAAATCAGAAGAGAAAACACTAAGAACTTGAACTGGAGTTGGTGTCTCACGACACAGGTCCTGGAACATGATGGCAGAGGACCTAGTGGGGGTGTATTATTATGTGGAAAACTGGGATGTGTTATGCATGTACAAACTATTTACTATTGACTATAAGACATTAATCCCCCAATAAAGAAAAAAAAATGAAAGGAGAGGGGAAGGAACAGGGAGGGGAAAGGAGATGGGGAGGGAAGGGAAGGGAGGAGAAGGGAGGGAAAAGGAAGACACAGAGTCACTCTCAGAGCACCAATGGTTCTTTGGATCAAGAAACCCGTAAGAGGGGCCAGGTGGTATTGCATCCGGTTAAGTGCTCACATCACAGTGCACAAGAACCCAGGTTCAAGCCTCCAACCCCCACCTGCAGGGGAAAAGCTTCACGAGCGGTAAAAGCAGGTCTGCAGGTGTCTCTCTGTCTCTCTCCTCCTCTATCTCCCCCTTCCCTCTCAATTTCAATCTGTTCTATCCAATTAAAAATAATAAATAAATAAATAAATAAATGGGACTAAGTAGGGCCACACCTAGTTGAGTGCACTTGTTCCCATGCACAAGGACCCAGGTTCAAGCCCCTGGTCCCCACCTGCAGGGGGGAAGCTTCATGAGTGGTGAAGCAGGTCTGCAGGTGTCTCTCTGACTCTCTCCCTCTCTTGCTCCTCCTCCTCTCTCGATTTCTGGATGTATCTGTACAATAAATAACTAAAGATAAAAAGAAATTTTTTAAGAAAGCCAAAAGATAGTTTCCAAGTCACCTCAAATTCTGGCCTAAGAGCACCTTGTCCTATCTTCTAAACATCCCAAGTGGTCAAATGTATCATGTGGCAAGTAGAGAAAGCATTTTGAAACATCACAGGATATAAAACACAAGAATAGGGGAGTTTCCCATAGAGGGGATGGAATACAAAATCTGGGGTGGGAATTATATAGAATTGAACACCTCTTATCCTATAATCTTGTGTAAATAAATAAATAAGGAAGGAGGGAGTCTGAGGGTCTCTACTGAAGGATTAGCAAGTTCTGTGAGTACCTGTTATCTGACCTAGAGAATTTAGATCTCGTGAGCATAGCTGGCTATAGAGAACAATTTATTTCAAAAAATTTTGTACTTAATAATTGTTCTATTCATGTTCCTTTGACGAGAAGACCTTACCATCTCTTAAAATAAACATCTCTTAAAATAATCTCTTAAAATAATCTCATAAAATAAACAGTTTCAAGATTTTTCTTGCATCAACAAACTTGTCCAAAAGCATTATAATTCAATCTATTTCAAAAGTTTCAGTTTGATATGTTAATAAAAAAAAAAAGTAAGCTGCAGGGGCTGGGCGGTAGCAGTGGGTTAAGCACACATGGCACAAAGCAGCAAAATCGGAAGTAAGGATCCCAATTTGAGCCCCCGGCTCCCCACCAGCAGGGGGTCATTTCACAGGCGGTGAAGCACGTCTACAGGTGTCTGTCTTTCCCTCCCCCCTCTGTCTTCCCGTCCTCTCTCGATTTTTCTCTGTCCTATCCAATAACAACAACAGCAATGGTAACAATATCAATAATAACAACAACAAAGGCAACACCAAGGGCAACAAAATGGGAAAAATGGCCTCCAGGAGTAGTGGGTTCGTAGTGCAGGCACAAGCCCCAGCGATAACTTTGGAGGCAAAAAAAAAAGTAAGCTGCTTAAAACACACACACACACACACACACACACACACACACTGATAAATGAAATATAGCCTTAACCCCAAAAGTCTACAACCTGGCTAAGGACATAAGAAGCGACACATGTTCACCTCCCTCCTAGTTCACTTCCCTCAATCACTCCAAGGCTAACCCTGTCAGACAAAGTAAGGACTACAAAAGTTGATGCGTCACCTTCTGCCCTTAGTTTAAAACACAGGTGATACCATTTGAGCTTTCCCACACAGCTCAAAAGAGACCTCAAACAGACACAAAGGGCTTGAGGAGAATCAGATGCCCCAGCCACCAGGAGAAAGGATCAGACCGTCATCTCTACACTACAACCAGCATGGTGGGGCCTCGGGTGAAATCGCGTCACTCTTCCAACAACCATAAGAGGATGTTGGGATCACTTCTCACTAAATCACAGCACTTCAGAGAAGTCGGATATTCTGTCAAGGTCTCATAAAATTCATAAATAGAACTCAGGTTTAGGGGGCCGGGTGGTGGCACACTTGGTTGAGTGTACGTTACAATGCATAAGGGCTCCGGGTTCGAGCCCCTAGTCCCCAACTGCAGAGGGAAAGCTTCATGAGTGGTGAAGCAGGGCTGTAGGTGTCTCTCTGTCTCTTCTTCTCTGTCCCCCTCCCCTCTCAATTTCTGGCTGTTTCTATCCAGTAATAAATAAAGATAATAAAAACATATATTTTAATTTCTTTACTGAGGGATTAATGTTTTATATTCGACCATAAATACAATAGTTTGTACATGCATAACATTTCCCAGTTTTCTATACAACAACACAACCCCCACTAGGTCCTCTATCATCCTTTTAACAAAAATATTTTTTAAAAAAAGGAAAAACTGGGAGTCAGGCCGTAACGCAGCGGGTTAAGTGTAGGTGGCACAAAGCGCAAGGACCGGCGTAAGGATCCCGGTTGGAGTCCCCGGCTCCCCACCTGCAGGGGAGTCACTTCACAGGCGGTGAAGCAGGTCTGCAGGTGTCTATCTTTCTCTCCCCCTCTCTGTCTTCCCCTCCTCCCTCCATTTCTCTCTGTCCTATCCAACAATGATGACATCAAGAACAACAACAATAACTACAACAATAAAACAACAAGGGCAACAAAAAGGAATAAATATTTTAAAAATCTAAAAAAGAAAAGTAAAAAATGTTATTTAAAAAAAAAAAAACTCGGGTTTAGCCTTTCCCATAGACAAGGAGACAGAAAAAAAAAAAAAAGAAGAAGAAGAAGAAGAAGAAAGAAAGAAAACAGAAGACTGCCAGATGATAGATAGACAAACAGACAACATTTTACTCCAAAGTCCAGGTCCCTTAAGCTTCCTTTCAAAAACAGAATAACAGACACAGACATCTCCAGACCCCACAGTGGAATCAATCAAAGGAGCCAGTTCTGGTCACAACAAACAGTTAGAGAAACACTAGCATTGAAAGTTACCACTCAGTCCGTAAAATGTCAAAATCTTTCCGGGAAAAGACTAAGGCACAGCTGTGTTCTCCCAGCCCCATGTTTCTCACACTGGAGACGCCTCCAGCAGCCCCAGCTCTGTGCAATGACTGGGCGGTGGGGTGGGGGGCATGTTTAATCTCCCTGTTCTGAGCAGACACTCGTAATAAAGTCAAGGTGAAACTACAAATCTAAAGGAATGTCTATTTCAGTTCCTCCTCTGAAAATAAAACCCCATAAACCAGTTTCGTGTTTTTCAACATTCCAGGCTTACCCCCTTCTACTGATCAACATTATTACGGCAAGAGACAGAGCAAGTTAAATGCTGAGTGTTTTTATCCAAAAAATAATGTGTTTTCCTTAAAAATAAATTAGCAATGTTGATCTTTTTTATTAAAGATGTGTGTGTGTGTGTGTGTGTGTGTGTGTGTGTGTGTGTGTGTGTGTATGAGAGAGAGAGAATGTCACTTGGGTATATGTGGTGCTGGGAACTGAACTTGAGACCTCATGCCTGCAAGCCCTGTGCCGTCCCTCAGCTGCAAGGGGCACTGACTTTAAACCAAAATATACGCTGATACAGACCTTTTACACGTCTGTCTTAACATGTTAAATTTATTTTTAATTAATTCATTTTTAATATCGATTTACAAAAAATCATGGGCTATCTCATTATTATTAAAGTCCTGAGCTGAATAGCAGGAAAAGTTCTATTTGCTCTAAAACAACTCACACAGATCATTTTTTTATCAACTTGTTTGAGAATGACTTAAAGAGGCAAGGCGATATCTATTTCCATACGTTGTCAACTTATCTCGCCTTTAGACAGCACTGCACAGTGGGCTTCCTGCTACCACACTTGACAGCCAAGACCTGCCCCCCTTGCGGGCCTGAGAAGGCCCCCGAGGGCAAGACTGGCCCTCAGCTGGCACCTGGCACTCGGATGCCCTTGGGCACCGCCATGCCCAGAAGGAGTAGAAAGAAGTAGCTCGCTCGCTGTTCTTCTAGTGTTTATACAGACAATGTGCCCGGCTTGCAGACTGGAAAAGTTGGAGGGGTCTGAGTGGGTGACACCCTTTCCAGTGTTGCAGCTCTGTCCTGAGTGACGGTGCCCAGCAGGACTCTCAGCAGGTTGACGCCAGGGGGCCAGGCGCTGGGGCACCACTACAGTGCACAAAGACCCAGGTTCAAGCCCCCGGTCCCCACCTGCAGGGGGGAAGCTTCACGAGTAGTGAAGCGGGTCTGCAGGTGTCTCTCTGTCTTTCTCCCTCTCTATCTCCCCCTCCTCTCTCAATTTCTCTCTGTCTTGTCCAATAAAATGGGGGGAAAGTGGCAGCTGGGAGCAGTGGATTCGTAGTGCCGACACCAAGCCCTAGTGATAACTCTGGAGAAAGAAGAAAGGAAGAAAGTGTTGGTATTCTGTTTCACTAGTTTAATCCCCCCTGCTTAACACTATTCCATTTACATAACCACTTCATTCTATTTACATAACCGCTGTTAACAAGCACCACCCTCCCTCCAGGGCATTGGTGGTTCAGTGATAGAATTCTTGCCTGCTCCGCCCCCTCTCCTTGTCATACCCTGATTTTCACCAGTCACTTTTTTCTCCACCCTCTCTGCATCGCATCCTGTTCCCACCCTACTGGGCTAGTATATTTATAAGGACAAGATTGTAGTTTTTAGTTTTAGCTTAGCTTGGTATAGATTGGGTTGCGTCCTGCATGAATAAAGAGATACTGCGTACAACCCAGCCATGAGTCCAGGGTCGTCTGTTACCCACCCGTGAAGCCAGCCTGTCGAAAACAACAAGGAAGGAAGGAAGGGAGGGAGGGAGGGAGGGAGGGAGGGAGGGAGGGAGGAAGGAAGGAAGGAAGGAAGGAAGGAAGGAAGGAAGGAAGGGAGGGAGGGAGGGAGGGAGGGAGGGAGGGCGGCAGGCAGGCGTGGGGAAATGCTTAGAGGAGGCTGGGGAAAGACATGGTGCTCAGATTGGTCGGTCAGCAGGTTGAACAGAAGGAAAAGCTTAGAACTGGAGGAGGCTTCTGAGAAAACCATTCCTGAGATGTCTCTAGCCCTGTGAAAAACCATCACTTAATCAGAGAACCTCCCCAACTCCAGAAGTGTTCATAACACATTCTCAGGTCTATTACAAAAAAAAGGTTCCCTATCTCCCTACCTGAATTGGCTTCTCAAGTATTCTTTTAAAACGTTGGTGGTTTGTGTCAATAACAAGTGAACAAAAGGAAATTATGGGGAGAAATGAAAACTCCAATGTCTAAAGTGAGTAAGCTAGTAATATGCACTAAAATAAGGAGTGCTGAAGCAAGCAGGCTGCCTCTCACCTGCCTTCTTATCCTGGGAACAATAGCCCCTTCCTTCAGAAGCCAGCGGGAGGTCTTATTACATATTCCCGCACCCCCTTTCCAGCAGCTCTTTTGTGATTTGATCTTTGCAGCATTCTATTAAAGAAGACAATCATGCATGCACGAATAATAGATCCACTGGCTTATTTCAAAAGCGTTCATCAGGCTATGCCAAGTAAACCAAGCAAGCGGAGTACACTGACCTTTCACTAAGCTTTGTTGCTTGCTGTCTAAAATGTTCAGATCTAAAATCCAGATGTGATCAATGTTCTCATCAGTAAGAGTACATCAGCACATGCTGTCACTGGGTTGCTGGCAAAGCTGAGGTGCATTCTTGCATAGAAAGATAGAGGAAGTGGTCCGGGAGGTGGTACAATGGATAAAGCACTGAATTCTCAAGCATGAAGTCCCGAGTTCAATCCCCAGCAGCACATGTACCAGAGTGATATGTGGTTCTTACTCTCCTCCTATCTTTCTCATTAACAAATAAATAAAATCTAAAAAAAATAATAATAGTAAACACATACTTTAAAAAAAAGATAGAGGAAAATATACCTGACTTTCCTAACAACTCAATATATTCTCAGGCTATAATAAAGTTACCCCTTCTCTAAAAAGACTAATAAAAATGTTATGCAGAAATTGATTGAGGGGGCCAGGTTAAGTGCATATATCACTAAGCGCAAGGAGCCAAGCAAGGGTCTGGGTTCGAGCTCCCACTCCATACATACAGAGGGGAAAGCTTTGCAAGTGGCAGCAGATCTGCAAGTGTCTCTCTTTCTTTCTCTATCTCTCCCCATCTCTCTCAAATTCTCTGTCCTGGCCAATAAAATGAGGGGAAAAATCGGGAGTCTGACGGTAGCTTAGCGGGTTAAGTGCAGGTAGCGCAAAGCAAGGACCGGTATAAGATCCTGGTTCGAGCCCCCAGCTCCCTACCTCCAGGGGAGTTGCTTCACAAGTGGTGAAGCAGGTTTGCAGGTGTCTTTCTCTCCCCCCCTCTGTCTTCCCCGCCTCTTTCCATGTCTCTCTGTCCTATCCAACAACAATGACATCAATAATAACTACAACAATAAAACAACAAGGGCAACTAAAGGGAATAAATAGATAAATAAATAAATAAATAAGTATCACCACTAGGAGCAGTAGATTCTTAGCGCCCTCATTGAGCCCCAGCAATAACCCTGGAGGAAAAAAAAAAACTGCAATCTGTGTCAAGGCTTAGAGTTATTCTGACATGACTTCTCCTAGAAATGAGATCATATCAGTGAAGTCACTGACTCCACCAGATAGTGTCTAATCTCTCCTACTAACCCACCCTGGAGACACTGTAATGAGATTGAATGAGACTCTTCTCTTCTCTGCAAACCTCCAGTACATAGAAATGTTAATCAAGGGGAAAAAGCCAGAGGGGAAACTGTAGCTTCCTTTCCCACACCACTCCCTCAGGCAGGCCAGCTCCACTGGGCAGGAGCTGCTACAGTTCCTCCTCTGTCTCACCATCAGTGTAAAATCACACAATTCCCCAGGTCAAAATAATTTTGATCAGTCTTGATACCCCAAACCATCTGTCACTATCCAGGCATTTAACACGTACAGTGGGTTAAGCGTACATAGTACAAAGGGCAAGGACCCATGTAAGGATCCGGGTCAAGATCCCGGCTCCCCACCTTGCAGGGCAGACACGTCACAAGTCTGCAGGTGTCTCTTTCTCTCTCCCTCTCTTTCTCCTCCTCTCTCGATTTCTCTCTGTCCTGACCAGTAAAATGAAAAACAAAATAACTGCCAGGAGCAGTGGATTCATAGTGCAGGCACGGAGCCCCAGCAATAACCCTGGAGGCAAAAAAGAAAAGAAAGAACTATTTCTAGGCTTAAAAAGCAAGCTGTTGAGGGGGAGAGGGGAGGGGTCAAGACATAAGGAGGGGGAGTCGGGCTGTAGCGCAGCAGGTTAAGCTCAGGTGGCGCAAAGCTCAAGGACCGGCATAAGGATCCCGGTTCGAACCCCGGCTCCCCACCTGCAGGGGAGTCGCTTCACAGGCGGTGAAGCAGGTCTGCAGGTGTCTGTCTTTCTCTCCCCCTCTGTCTTCCCATCCTCTCTTCATTTCTCTCTGTCCTATCCAACAACGACGACATCAATAACAACAACAATCATAACTACAACAATAAAAATAAAAAAACAGGGAGTCGGGCGGTAGCACAGCGGGTTAAGCGCAGGTGGCGCCAAACTCAAGGACTGGCAAAAGGATCCAGGTTTGAGCCCCCGGCTCCCCACCTGCAGGGGAGTCGCTTCACAGGCGGTGAAGCAGGTCTGCAGGTGTCTCTCTTTCTCTCCTCCTCTCTGTCTTCCCCTCCTCTCTCCATTTCTCTCTGTCCTATCCAACAATGACAACAACAATAATAACTACAACAATAAAACAACAAGGGCAACAAAGGGAATAAATAAATAAAATAAATATAAAAAAAATTTTTTTTAATTCTTAAAAAAAAAGACATAAGGAGGAATCTCTTTGTGTGCGTCAGATTTTTCACCGGTGCTCCACCTCCAGCTGTTTGTTCCAAGGCCTTCGCTCTGTATGGAGCTTCGTTCATCTGCAGACGGACTCCCAATTGATCAGTTCCGTTTGTTGAAAAGGTCATCCTTTTTCCAAGTCAAAGTCTTTACTCCTCTAGCACAGCAATGTCTGTTCCTTCCCCAGTGCCAGCGTGTCTTGATTCCGTACTAAGCCTTACAGCCAATCACACAATGTGAGTCTTCTAGCCTTGCTTTCCATATTGTCTTGTCTGGTCTAGATTGTACAATCAGTTTGCTGGCGTCTGCATTAAATAATCTGATGGCGTTTTATTTGGGGTTCCACTGAATCTATGAACTCCATCCAATGGGGGGGCGGGGGGAGGTGATTGGCGTCTTAATGATCCTGAGTCATCCAGTCCATGAACAGAGGACCCGCCCACTCATTTAGATCTTCTGTGAATCCTGCCAGAGTTTTGCAGTTGTCCACATCAAGGTCCTGCGCACATCATTACATTTATGTCTAAGTATTTCTTTACATCTCCATCATAGTGCTACTGGAAATGGCAGGTTTGTTGTTTGATTTTTTTTTTTTTTTTACTTAAATTCCAGTTCACTGCTGAAAACCTGGGAAAGCCATAACTTCTGTGTGCTAATCTTGTGTCCAAGACCCTTGTTGGAGCACATGTCTTATTCCACAAGGGGTTCTGTCAATTCCTAGCAACATTCTGCATGGCCAGTCATGTCACTTGAGAACAGAGTGCTTCTATCAAGTCCTGCCTCTGGCACTGTCTGCTCCAGGAAAACAGAGCTCCGCTGTGACTTCCAGAGCTCCCTCTCTCTAAAGTTCCACACAGCTATCTTCATCTTCTGACAGGTCCAAGACAACTACTGGTTTTGATTTCGTTCAGCTGTTTTTCACATGCCAAAGCTTCTTGCGTTTTGAAAAACTTTTAATTTATTTTTAGGTATTTTATTCACTATTTTTAATTAGTTATTCCTTATTGATAGCCTATTTCAAGGTTGTGAGTTGACAGTGTATAGACTCAGACCACCAGCAAACTTCTGCGTCCCCCACCCTCCCACCTCCCAAAGAACCACCAGAATTCTCATAAGTCTTATAGTTTGCTTGCTTCTGTTTTGTTTGGATTTTTTTTCAAGTTCACGTGAATCAGATCTCTAGATTCCACATACGAGGGAAACCATCTGGTAGTTGTCTTTCCTCTCTTTACTTATTTCACTAGGCATCATCACACCCAGTTCCATTCATTTTGTCCCAAAGGAAACAATCTCGTCTTTTTTGACGGGAGAGTAATATTCCATGGAGTACATATCCCATAACTTCCGTGTCATGGTCATCTGTAGTTGGGCATCTTGGCTGATTCTATCTTTGGCTATTGTGATTTATTC